>NC_052135.2:629334-939103 GCF_016086655.4 Lepeophtheirus salmonis | reverse complement strand
GGAAATTGCTTGACTGAATAAGTGGTTCATTCGTTGGATCTCATCTCCTTTTATGGAGGGATTGTTAATTGTGCAAGGATTTCTTAATGTCAAGATCACTGATAGGGACTTCTGATTTCCTTAATCATTGCCTCTATACATAAATTCCTCAAGATCTTCTACGGAATGATCGTATACTTCTACATATAAGAACTAAGGAGTTCCATAAAACGACAGAAAGACACAATTAGGAACAGAGAGAGTTCTCATCATCCATGCAAAGCTCATTTTTTGAAACTCAACTCTGCTTCGTCTCCTACTCTAAGAAAACTATTTCATTATTAAGAGTCTTTCAGATCCCTTGATTTATTGTATATAATGCAGAAATCCCTCATCGCAATCAGATTTATATCAATTCCATTTATTCTTAGTGATATATGGTCTTTACGGATAATAATATAACCTGGACACTTCAATCTCAGCCTTGATTTCTTTATTACTACTGAGTCTCTTTTGTCATTGGAAAACAAGTGCAAGAGGATTTTAGACTTGAAAAGATAATGTGCTTCTCTTTTTTTCGATATTTAGGTCTAAAAAGCATATTCCATTCTCATATTACATATAAATAGTTCTTATGAACTGGAGAGTTCTACAAAAAGAAAGAATTCCCGAATGAATTAATCAGTGATGAACAAAAAGTTATCATTTCTCATCAACATCATCTCCTTTGTTGAAACTCTTGAAGCCTGTTCCTTCCAAAGTCGACATTTCTTCGTCTCTTATTCTGAGAAAAAAATTTCATTGTTAAGAAACCTTCCGTTTCCTTGATGTATATATGACAGAAATCCCTTGGAAAAAAGTAAAAGTGAATCTTAGACTCTTATGAATATGCAGCCTTTTTTCTTTATACTTTCTCATGCAATGCTTATTATATTTTGCAGTTATCTGCATAAATAGATTTTCTAAATTGTTGAGTGCTAAGTGATTATTTGATATCAAATTATAAGTGACCTCTTAACTTCTGTAGACTTGCAATTTCGAAACTTAGTTAGTCTTAATCATCCTCTAAAAAAACACAATTGCTTATCACCATATTGGAAAATTACCCCCATGAAGATTTAGGATTTCCACACTAATAAAGATTATTAATAAATGTTTCCCATAACAGTTCTTATATTTAATTATTTGTTATTTTAAAAATACTCATTAATGACATAGATACCAACATTCAAAATTAAAAGCTAACCATTTATATTTTATCCTGATTTTCTTTGATTTATACCTATATGTATATATTATAAAAATGTATTATTATTTTAAGATATGAATAAAACAGATTTTTTTTAGAGTAAATCCTTTATTAAACGAAACAAAATGAAAATTCAAGATATAGAAGATTACTTGATAATTTTTCTGGAATTTACACCAAGAGAATTCGACCTTTTTTTACCCGAGTGTAAGTTATTTTTAGCTTCATTTACGAGATTTTTTTGAAAGATATGTCTAAATCCAACTTGAGTAATATATTTATCAAAATGATGTGGCTTTTTACACTTCAATACAACAGGAATCTCCCGTTTCTAATAAATTGACAAATAGCTTTGTTATTCATTTCTTCATTTATTAAAAATTTATAGGTATGTAAGATTAATATAATGATATATGTTCTCTTAATTAAAATAAATGTATTGAAAAAGGTTTATAAATGACTTAATATATCCCTTCAATGCTATGTGATATAACTGCATAATACTATTCATACTTTTTTCATCTTCTTCTTCTATACCTATAGTATGAAAATAAGATCTAAGTTCCCCTTTATATAGTCCCAGGTTAACTCATATTATTCCAAGAATTATGTATATTTATTCCAAAATTTTCTTCTTCTAGAGGTACTTGGCGTATTTGAACTGTAGAAATACATCAGATGTCCACTATTTTTATATATTTATTTGAAAATTGATGATCTGACCCATTTTTCATTAAAAACAACCCTTAATTAAATTTTTTTAGATAATTTTATTATCGTAATCGTCGGAGGGTAAAAATTTAAACTATTAGTATTGTCTGATGAGAAAATAAAATACCATTTTAAAGTTTTATCGAATTTCCCCCTAGATTAGGTCCTCTGTGACGTCACCAGTACAAATGTAAACAAAAGCAAAGAAATTTCTTATCGACACACTTTATATATAGGCCTTTTATTTCTCAGATATTGAATAAGAAAAAGTTTTGTTTACTTGTTTTTAATCGGCAATAGCAGAGCTGTAGTTGTTGTAAGTACAAAATATCCTAATAATAAATTCAAAACCCTTCAAAAATCTAAAATGCGTAAAGACGGGTAAGTCTCCTAAATCCACTAGTAATATTTAATATATTTATTACTTACGTTTCAGGATCCTCCAAGATGGTTAGGTTTGAAGAAATTAGCACCAAAAATAAATCAGATTTTAAAAAGCTATGCTTGATGTTATTCCCCGTTAGCTATGCACCTAGTTTTTTTAAGAGTTTAGTGTCTGGTGAAATGATATCAGGTAACTTTGATATATAAATATTTAAATCTAATTTGAAACTCAACTATTAACATTTATAGGTGACAAATGTGGTTGTACCTTAGCTTATGTTGAAAATAAACCAATTGGATTGATTTCCTGGAGTCAATCACAAGACAGAGTACATCTACTAAATTTAGGTATATTAGTGCATTATCGTAGAAAAGGTATTGGATCTGAGTTATTGAATCTGATCCCGAAGAAGAAGGTTATGTCTTTGTATGTACAATCATCTAATCAAGATGCAATCGAGTTTTATTCGAAGAAAGGATTCAAGAAAGTGCGATTGGAGAAAATGTATTATAAACGTCTAGAGTGTCCCGATGCTTATTTCTTCGAAAAGTATTTTGAATAGGGATATTGTTCTCTCACAAACTTGTAACTTTCTAGATAGAACAGCTTTTTTCCACAATTTACAGAAATAATCACTAAATTTGAAATTTAATTTTAGATCATAATAAATAAATCGACTGTAAATTATTATAATTATCAACCAAACGAATAGCATCTGATTTTTTCATGTTACAGGGCATTTTTGCGTATCAGTTCCTCTTGAGTACAATATATTTAATGTTTAAAGTGGATTATAATAGAACCTTATTCCAGTATCTCGAAAAATAAGTAAAAAACCATATGCTTCAAAATATCAAGATCAAATATCAAAAGAGAAAACTTAAAGAATAATCTCGAATTTGTTGTTAATTTGAGAACTTTTGACTCGACTTGGACTTTAAAATTAATAACTGGTCCCTTAAACTTGCTAAGACATGTTCAAAAAGTAATTCAAGTCTCTCTGATCACTAAGGGTTACACAAATAGCGTAGATCTTCCTCAAACATAGGAAATAATGACAATGCATTCTCAGAAAGGAATCAATGATGGCTGGAAGTTCACATCTTGATTTCAAATATCCAATAATATGATTAGTTTATCGCCATATTGCAAAGAAAGTGGGCCAATATACAAAGATTTCTAACAAGCTTTTGTTCACTTTCAAGTTTTGAAAATAATCAAAGATTTTATATTGCTTAATTTTTAACACGTTGAAGATTTTGGGGAGCGTTTCTACTAATTGGTATTCCAACTAACGAGAGGCAGAGTTTAGATAAGGAAAAAACAGTTAGTGCAGTAATCAGTAACTGTAAAACGTTTATTGCTCAATATTCACTAAAGATAGAGTGATGGAACGAAGAAATATAAGGACTATTTTGATATCAGCTACCGTAAGATACACCGCTGTAACTCTGAGGATTCCTTTACCACAAAACTAATCGTAGATTTATGCCGCCGAATTTACCAAATATTTTCCATTGATCATACTCCGGTATAAAAGGACTTTCTAGACTAATTATACATCGGTATAAGATGTACAAGGAAGAAACTACGGACTGATTTGTCTTTTTTTAGTTGTTCTAATGTTTTTTAAGTAGCATTTAGTTTAAACATTATTCTAGTAAGTTCAAAGATTTGTTTTACATAAGGTTATATTTTAGAAAAGTCTCATATTTGTAATACTGATAAAAAAGTCATTAAATTAATTTTAAACTAAAATATTTATTTAAACATTAATTTACTCTATTTTATCCATTTAATCATTGTTATTTAATGACAATTAAACGGAATACAAATATTTTTGAAAAAAAAGAAATTCTAGTAATGAAATGTTTGTTACACGTTGACTTAACTCGCACTTGGAATCAAAGACTATGACTTAAATTGTCCAAGAATTGAATATTCATTGAAGCAAAAACAAAAAAGTACATGGGTATTCACTAAAAGTGAATGATGTCTTAATCAATCAATCATATACTTATAGACTAGATCATCATCTTGAAACCAAAATTCAATATCAAACGAAGAAAAATTATTTTTAGTTGAAGCAAATATTTTCCAGAATTATAATTGTGAACAAAACAGTGTAGTTAATTTATAACTTGAATTTTGCCTGTGAAAATTGGACGTGTGGAGGGTGAATAATCACTATCCTAGTTTGAAGCAAAAACGATTGCGTACATCAGTGGGAAAATTAGAAGCATTCATTATGGGAAGAAAAATATTTTACGTATATCCCCTAATATAAACGTTTTTAAGAAAATGGGTTATACAATTACTCCTTAAATACTACAATTAGTATATGATTTTTATATAATTGTTGTACTTAAATTGACAGATGGACATATCCGTTCAAGTGTTAACATAATATTATAAACTTATCGACACAGTATGAGTCAGGTGTGACTAATAAGCAACTAAGTAATAAGAAAACACTTAGAAATAGGAAATAGATAGTCCCAGGGATCTGAATTGAACTTATTTAAAGTTGATCTTTTATTTATTTTCATCTAAAGAGTACATAAAGCATCATTTTGTGATTTAAAAAAAAATATTCTAGAAACGAGTGGGGAATCTAGATAAAAGAAGATTCCCCTTATAGTGAATGATAAAACAAATAAATAAAAAGATAGAATACTTATATATTTACACACATTCACTGAAGAAATCATTTTTGATTGGGTAATAATATAAAAATAAAAATATATGTATGTATGTATATGATAGTAATAAGAATGGACGAATTAGTCGTCGGTGTTTTCCGCCAATATAAAAGAGATGACTAAAAGATGATCGTAGCTTATAAGTGAAGCACTTGTTTTTTCGAATGGGAGTGCGCTGCAGCGGCATAGTCGAGAGATGTAAGATCTCGTATCTCATCTTCATCGTCGTGATCAGATCCTCCTGCACTATGGTTGGAAGAAGTCTTAGAGAGGAGTGATCCGTGAGAATTTCTTGAGAAGCTGCCTCGTCGAGGAGGGATGAGAGTGGTTCTTTGATTGGCGGGTTTGACCGTAACGATAAGATTAGAGCTATTTGCAACCATCATGTCCGTGACCTGATCCAGAGATTTCCCAGCAATTTCTATGCCATTGACTTCTAATACCTCGTCATTGACAGCTAGTAACCCTGTACTTTCTGCGAGTCCTCCAGGAAGAAGTCGTGAAATAAATATACCCGGGACTTTTTCAAGGCCTTCCGGCGTGACACGCACAGAGGTTCCATCGCGGATGTAGAATCCAAGGGGTTTGTCGGATCCATGTTTGAGAAGTCGTACACGTCTGCATGTATCTGGAACAAGATCCACATCGATTATAGCAGAGACTTGTCGAAACTCGGAGGGTCTCGAAATGGAAATCAAGGATCTTGGGGATGGATTATGTGCGAGGATGGAGAGCAAGGGGCGATGCAGCCCTTCGGACCGCGAGTGCAGCAGAGACTTTTCAAACTCGCCGAAACGTTGAATGACTAATCGAAGAAGAGGCCGCGCGTTCACCAGAGCGCGCTGGTAATTATCCGTGTTGTTGATGGGCAACAGATCGTTGTCCTTGGGGTCAATGAAAGCGATCGTGAAAGGCACTTTGTCCAACAAGTGAAGGCTCTGCACACGGCTATGAAATGACTCAAAACTAGGGTACTTGGAACGGTCCAAGCTGAACCGACGAAACTCGGCGTCAAATTTGGATTTCACCTCCACGAATCCACCCTCCATTGCCAAATCTCAACACGTCGCACTTCAAGGACACATCCGATTCCCAGCCTCCAACCACATCCCCTCCGTACCTTTCACCTCTCTCTCACACACACACACAATTCCGTCCAACAAAAATACCCTCCAACAAACTCAATCACTCATCAGTAGTCACCGATCATGACCACCACTACCAACTTATACAAACTCAACTCAAGCAAATTGAGGGGTACAGGCACAGCAAAGAGAGAAAAAGGAGGAGTCCTTAGTACAGGCCAGCTTCAGCCCTCTCTTCCTCTATCTACCTTCCATTCCACTTGCATTGCAGCATTCCACCTCCTCCTCCTCCTCTTCATTCCTTCTATCGCTGTCTAGCAGCTACCTACTTCACTCAGAGAACACTGAAATCATTCAAATGAATATGGAATGCGCTCTTTTTTGCTGCTTGACAAGAGTGCAAAGAAATGTTAACATGTTCATAAATAAATATAAAACAGTTATGGGATACTTTGTCCAAAATCTTTTTGCCAAATGACCACTGCTTAAAATATATTCATGCTTCAATACTACGCAGTATCGTGGGAACCACATTGTGGTTATCGCATTAACTATAATTCGTCTTTCCCAAAAAATTTTAAATTATTAATTGTTCAAATTTAGTCTCTCTCCAAAAATTTTAACACTGAAAGTTAAATAATAGTTTTTTGTCTCTTATTAAAATAAAGTTATATGTTAAATTTGGCATTCATAATATAAAAAAATTGTGTCTAAATCGTAAAAAAGTCCCTCCAAATAAAAATTCTGGTCGCGACCCTGCCCTGGGCTATGATATCCCCCACATTTAAATACATTTCTGCACCGGCGATATACTATGTAATTATAATTCATATTTACACTACTTCTATGTAAAAAGATAAAGCATTTAGTTATTTACCACGAATTGCAATAATTAATAGCTTATTAATTAATAATTAATTCATATTATTTTTTTTCACCGAAGTGGCATTCAGCAAAAATATTCTCAGCAAAGTGTCCGTGCATAAATAACCACTTACTCAGCATTTATTTCAATCTAATTGCATCAAAATTCTTCAATATCTAGAATAATTTTTTTTTCTAGCTATACGAACAGCCAATTTCATGCAAATAAAAAAATGAAAATTGTTTAAAAAAATTATTTTACTGCTAGTTTTTTTCCAAAAGTTGGATTGAATTGTGAATTAACTCCATTTTATCTCAGCATATATTCAGGGGTATCCGCAGGGGTTAGGATGAAGAAAAGAAAAGGATTTTTTTTGTTTTAAATATAATTTTTTTATCATTAGGGTAAATTAGGGAGCAGAGCAAAAAAAAAAGTAAAATTTGAACCTTTTTTTTCAAAAAATTACATTTTTGTGGAGAGCTATAGATTTTTGGAAATTTTTTGGGAAAAAATTTAATTTTTAATTTTTTTCCTTCCTAAAAAAACTCTATAAATACCCATTAATTTTTGAATTTTTTTGTGAAAATCTATTGATTTTTGAAATTTTTGTAAATAGCTGTAGATTTAAAAAAAAAAATCCAAAAAATTTAATATTTAATTTTTTTAAAATTAATTTTTGGATTTAAAAAAAAATCATTTTCATGTGTTTTATTATAAAACTTGAGTTGAATTAAAAATATATAATATTTCATTGAAATGGTTAAACTTTCTATTTTAAAAGTTTTATTATTTTTGGAAATGTTTTATATATGATTATGACTATGAGTTGTTAAAGTTTCAATTTACAGAATATATTAATTTCAATATGAGAAAATTATGTTGCACTTCAGTCAAAATAAGTGCACGCCAAAAGAAGATATCTTTCCATATTTATTTGAGTGTTCCCTCTACCTACTGAACTACTCTCTCCTTTTTTCCCTCAATTTCATCATGAGCCACTGCAATTTCTTCTTCTTCTTCTTCTTCTTCTTCTCTAGCTCTAAATTAAATATGAATATGATTCATAAAATCATAAGCTAGATCATGAGTTCACCCCTTCAACTTTATTCACACCTTCCAAGGAAAAGCAATTCATATCTTATTTTCTACGTTCTATTAGGTGTATTCTGTATTCCTCCTCGGAATAAAGCAGACTAACCTCCCCTCACTTACTCAACTAATAATAATCCTGAGGATATTCAATCGACTCCTCAGTATTAAATTATGCGTTATTTGATGAGTAATTAATGTTTGTATTATGATATCTACCTCTTACATTTGATGAATAATATATATTTTCGCAATCATTTTATTCTAAAATATTTTTGAAGAGAAAGGACATTTTCAGGACAATGATTTATATTATATATATATATATACGGATGCCTTCTCCGAATTTTAAGATACAATGCATGTCACGAACATGTTGAACTCAGAAATTGTTGAATACAATCCCCGGGAAATTCAACCGACTCTTGCTACAGGTATTAATGTAATACCTGACTTTTTTCTTTTGATAACAATAACCAAGGAGAAGGCAGTAATTTATAGAAGAAATAAGCAATGGACGAGATAGAATTTTTATCCAAGAACCTCAAAGTGAGTCTTGGGTTTTCATCTATTGGAGCCCTTTTTATCACTATTTGTTTCTTCTCTCCATATTGGCTTCAATCATTTCCATCGGAGCGTGTTCCTAACCCTAAATTTACCAATTTAGGTTAATATTCTCTATTAAGATCTACAAAATAATATCTATGTTCATAATTTAACGAATAAATTACATTGTAGGACTATGGGAAGTTTGCTTTGACGGATTTCACGATATGAGACATCAATATGATACACGATTTTATGGTTGTAAGCATATCCTTCTGGAAGAATATGCCATAATTCAACATGAAATACAGCCACGTAAGAATGAACAAATTTTTGATGATTAATTTATGATATTGTATGCTATTTTGAATAAAGCATGTAAGGTCAAAATTATTCTAAAGCGTATGAAAGTAAAATTAAATTAGGTCATTTGACATAACATAGATATTTTTTTACTAAGCCAACCCTCCATTCATTTTTACCCTCATAGTTGAAGTTAAAAAGTCTGCTGATGAGATATATATAAATATTATACATTGTAGTAATGCTACAAATTATTGTATCTGACGGTTACTGAAAGGCAGGTAGTAGAGGTATAGTTCTTAGTTTTGTTGTTTGATAACCTCAGTTAGAAGTTTATCTATAAGCTTTCTTTGAAAGATGGGGTTGGCACATGATATTCTTCCGGATACAAATGTGGATCGTGAATGGACAAAATCAGGAAAATGGGCAATGCTTGTCCTTACCACTGCATCTACTTTTATAACAATTGCCTTTACAACTCCTTATTGGTTAGAAAGTGATCCAAGATTTTATCAGAGTAAAGTAGCTCATGTGGGGCTTTGGGTTCATTGCTTCAGGTCTCTTCCCGATTTTTATGACCTGAAGAATGAACGATATTTTGCTGGATGTCGTTGGCTTTACAATCCCTTTACAGAGGGATATAGTAATATAAGGAATATTTTGGCTCCTCGTAATTAACTATGTTCATAAGAAATTCAATACAATTTAATAATCTATTTTTTTTCAACAGCTTTTTTCGTGGCGACTCAATTTTTTTTCACAATTTGCTTTACGACAATGCTCCTATCTATCGTATTAGTACTTATTTATCTTCTATGCATCGATGAGTACTACCGCGTTAGAATGTTACGATGGACTGGCTTTGATCTCATTCTTTCAGGTAATTTTGATAAAAAATAATATTTATGTCAAGTTAAGTAATATCTTTGAAAATAAATTTAGGTGGCTTTGGAGCCGTTGCCCTAATTGTTTTTGGTATATACGGGGATGGAAGAGACTATATGCCGGACTGGGAAAATAATTATATATCCTGGTCCTTTGGACTTGGATTTGTAGGGGTTGTAATGGAGTTTGTCAGTGGTGTTTTATTCATAGTAGAGAGTAGGATTATGCTTAGAAAGGAAATTGCTCGTGAGAAGCAGTATCCAATGGAGAAAAGGGTTTAAAAATCATAAATATGGATCTATAAATTGTCTTAATCCTCGTGAATGTAAATTAAAAAAAAAGTTTATGGCACCTTTGATAGCTAGACGACATAATATCTGCTGAAAGATATCACTATAATAACTAAAGGACTATTTGCTCGCCAATACGTTTGAATTTTCTAAATAGGGAGAAATCATTAATTAGATCATTAATATCTTGCAAGCTACAAGCTTATACTCCTTTTTGAATGTATGCTCAAGAGGATTTCGACATTTTCTCATCCCTAATCACAATTATAATTAGGTTCTTTTATCCAAGATATTTAGTCTTTGACTCTAAGTATCTTGTTTTATCATCTTTTTATAGAATCTAGTCAATTTTATTGTACAAAGTATGTACATTTCTGTATAAATACTTGTGAATAGGACTTTGATAATTAATATGTAAATAATACCTTAAATATTATCATAACCTGAATTAACACATATCATGATTCTTATTATAGAGCATCTCATGTTTTTTTTGTTCCTACATATTGTTTCCTTTCCATTAAATTTGGATAGAAAGATACAACTTTTATTATAAATACTATTTTTTTTTATAAATTATAAATATCAAACCACTTTTTATTATGTTGAATGTATACAATTTGTACATAATTTTTTTTATTTACATAAGCTTTGTACTTTTCTGTAAAAAATATGAAATATAGTGATTGTAAAAAAAATATAGTCGAAAGTTATTATTATATTGTTTACACTTTAAATTTAGTAATTTAATAACTAATTTTATAATTAAATAAGTATTTGTTTCATTCATGTCTTAACAACTCTCTTGATAAATGTCATAGTGTGCAGTTTTTATTAAAAACGGCCCGTAAGTCCCGTGCAATTGTCGAATTGAAAACTTTTTCGCGGGCGGAACATTAAAGAGCCCCATTTGGACTGATGTTTCTTTATTGTAAATTGAGTCATCAGACATTGTCCATTGTTGAGAGAAGGTAAGGCTCCGTAGCTCGGCTGCTTTTTCAAAGGCTTTTTTAAACTCAAAAGCCATATCTTCGACGCTGCAAGACCCAAAAAATATAGATAAAATGAAAGATAGGGAAGCTGATTTCAAAAAATATCCGCGGTTAGAATGTGTTAATGGCTGTTAATGTTATGATTGTTAGTCAAAAAGTTTATAATTTAATAAATTATTTATCCATTCATTAAAAAAAAAATATTTTGTTTTAAATTTGATTTTTTATAAGGTTTTATATTGAAATATATATATATTAAAATAAATTAAAATTAATACGACTGACGAAAGTCATTTAAAAAAGGTTTTTTTTACAAATAATTAATTATTAATTGAACCCAACTATATATAGATACATTATAGTTTTCCTTTCAGAATAGATTTAGTTAACATATAATGTCTCAAACATTGCCATACATATTTGTGAATCGGAGTTGTCACCAGACCCAGTACTGTGAAATTGAATCAGGGATGTGGCATTGAAGACTCTTGAGAAAAAAAATATCTACTCATTCATACAGAAATCTTAATATTTTAATAATGTAGGTAAGGCCAGAGATTTTGAGTACATTTGCCTACCTGGTGACAAGCCATGTCGATATATTTACTCATATACCTATAATATATGGAATAACCCCTCTATTTAGAGGTACTTTATTATTAACTTTTTATAGATATTGATAAATTTAAATTTTTGGAATTTTTCTATTTTAAAAAGTTGTACTTTTCCTGTTCTAGAAGAATTCAACTGTAAAGGAAAGGTATCATGCACAAAGGTGTAAGACTATTAGGTTTAAGACGATTACAATAAAGACACAGATATAACCTTCCAATTCAATTTAATCACTCTTCCATGTTTAGACTAAACGAATAAGATATTATCTTGATATCATGTTCTATTCGTCGAATAACCTCCAATGACAACTGCTTCTTGAAGGCTGATTTATTATTACTAAGTCAATTTATTAATATTGGTATTAAGTAATTAATTATTGATCTCCCTCCTTCTTTAAAAAACAATCAAATCATATAAAAAATCATGTGTGCACTTCAAAATAATCAAATAATGGAGTAATTTCATTAAGATTTTTCTTTAAAGATTTGTCTTTCATTTTGTTTGATAAGTAATTTCTACATATGGCAGATCATAAAATGATCCAATTGCTTTGTATTAAAAACTATATAGTTTATACAAAATTATTTCCTTGCGTTTTTTGATTCTCAAAATTCAACTAAAGAAGTAAGAGTCAAGGAATTTCAGTGTCTTACCCTTCAATGAGGCAAGAATCGTCAATTCCCTGGGTACACATAAGTTTGAAGACCCACCTAGAATAGTAGGGCTTGAATGTGTTTTGTACGCTGGAACCTTTATACATTGTAACAGCGAAAGAAGCGTTCCTTTTACAGTCTGATACTGCAGATATTCGATATTGATCAGATGGAATGGGTGCAACGAGGCGCCAATAAAACCAACTTTCTTCTCCACAACTGGCACAAGCCTTGATGTAACCTTGTCGAGTTGAATAATATTTCTAAAACAAACATATATATATATATATTTTGGCAAATGTAATATGCAGATATGCTTATTACTCAATACTCATTACCTTAAGACCAGTTTGATGTATGAGTTGACACTTCATTAAGTTATTACAATCCGTACATTTTATTTTATGCATGTGAGTTCCAGACACCTAAGACGAAAGTATTATATAACAAATAACAATCCTTGATATCAATGAAAGTTGTACAAACTCACCTGAGGATTTAGAGACCATTGCATTTCAACTTCAGGTTCAGTTGACCGTGTTGTAATGGCTAAGTAATAGAATCTCCAATCCTTATGGCGTGATTCAAGGCATGCCCATCCTCCACCACATTCCTTAATATAAAAAGGTAAAGCATTGGAGGATTCGTATATCGTTCTTTCGTGGACTTTATGAATGGCGGCTCTATATGCATTGGTGTTCATATCATTGGCATTGTCTGAAATAGGACAGACATAACAATAAGTACAAAACAAATTTGGACTCAATTTTCCTTTGCATCAATCACTTTGTACTTAATTGAGTAACCTAAAAAATCAATACATATTTGTTTTTTTGATTGAGTCAATTAGTCTGTCCTTCATGCTCACTTAAGGAAGGAGGAAGAGTCTTTGTTATTTGTTACATTTAATTTGTAATTTGGAGCATATCATATATATATATATATATATGTATATACAATATTATATTATATTATTTATATAAATATATCTTGTACAAATTTGAACTTTGTACAAGTTGCAACCAAAAAATTAGAAGAAGTATTTTTACTAAATGAGTAAAAAATTCCATTAAATGGTACATTTATTAATCTGACTTGTTGGATATAAAAGTATTAATTGATAAGTATTCTGTGGGCCATATTGAAAGTTCAAATCCCCAATGTTTTATTAATTATAAATGCATTATAAAATGACGTCAATGAAATGTTAGCATCAGCGTATCGTATTTAATTAAAATGGTGGGTGGTATGATTAAACAATACATTATATAAATTAAAACTTGCACTATTTAAAATTTGTACAACATTGTAACCTGTACACATCATATACTGTCAGCAAAAAATTCCAAGGAAAAAAACATGGATAAGTGACAATGAAAAAAATGGCACAATTCTTTTAAACTGACGTTGGTAGTAACTTATAAGAAAACAGTATATTTGATCGACACTTTAAGATAATTCTGCGATACAAAAAAGAGGGAGGACTTTATGTTGCTTCAGTATCCCTGGTTTTAGAAAAGAAAATACAAAAAAGTTACCAACTTCCATTCTAATTAATCCCTGTAGTATCTCTTAAATAGACATTGTCCAGGGATCAAAGTGATTCGAAACAGTTAAAATGTATTTGAACAAATTTTGTATGGCAAATTAAAAAATTATTAAAAATATTGAATACGGCAAGAAATAATATTATGGACCTTATTCCATGATTCACCGATGTGTTGTTAACAGCCTACCCGTAATATAGAATAACTGATGTAGACTAAAAAACCTTCTCATATACCTGCTTTTATTTATGGTTAAAAAGATTAAAATGCACATTATATCAATATGTATGTATTTAAATACATACATATTATGTTTTATAAAGGTGAAGATAAGTAGGACTTCCTTATCAACTTAAAAAAGGTCAAATATTGCATGAATAGGAGAGAGGGCAATTGTAATATTAATTGATAGTTTCCCCCATGGAGAATTTTCTTCCTTCAAGATTTTCCCTAATTTTTCTCTGATTATTCATTGTCTTGTATACTACTTCCTATATGAAAAAAATGATCTTTTTCAGTTACAAAAATATTATTTTGTGTGTGTGTAGATTTTTCTTTGCAATGGACTTAAATACGTGGGGCCTAAATGGTTCCTCCAAAGCAATACTCACAAAATTCTTTTTCGTTATACATGTAGCTAGGGCCGTGGTTTCGAAGTTTATTGTATGGATACATCCAATAGCCTTCGTAATATAGATATTCAAATCGCACAACTCTGTCGTATAGGTGTCTTGTACAGTCCCGAAAAACCTCATTGGCATACCCATAATGTAAGCACATCAAGTTGAAAGCTAAGAAACAAAGTTTGTTCAAGGAAACAGTCATAACGTCACTAATTGTCAACAATTTGTTTGTATAAAATGATCACACACTCTATATGGATCCTTTGGACGGAATGAACTAAAAATATAGTACAGATTCCTTATTTGATTGATGAGAATATAATCATATTCCCCCATTATTTTCTCTCTCATACTGCTTCTCTTCAATTCATGATGAGATAATTTTTCGGAGCTACGCAAAAATGTGAAGATGTTTCTCCCTCACACCACTCAGTAGCATCAGTTTTCTACTACGAACTTGAACTTCCGCTCACTTAAATCAATTCGAATATATACTAAAGCCATTCTCGAATCTTTATTCATAATATATAACGTACATTATGTAACAATATTTCGTCAAATATTGAAATATTGCAACAGTAAATTTCTATTTGTTTATAGAGAATTTAGACTGACTATGTATTTTCAATAGAAAATACCAAATTTAGAATAAAGTCCACTTAAACGAATCTGTCCCCCCAAAAAAAAGGCGAAGACCGTTCTTCGATTCAAACGAATCCCAAACAGAAAGAAATAGACCAATCTAGCTGAAAGTTGGTGTATATTCTTCCAAGAGATGCTACTAACTAAACATAACCTCGATTTGCGCCAATAGTGCCATCTCTTATACTTTGAAATGACTTTTCGACGGACCCTTACTTACATAAGAGGGGGACTTCCACCAATAACTCAATAGTGAGGTCCGGGTTATGATAAATTTATTCATAGGTCCACTTAGGAATAAAAAAAGTTTAATAAATGAATATGTCTACTGTCTATAATCTAGACGCATAAATTTGAAGCCTACGTAGGTGTGGCCGCAGGGTTTAGGATGGAGGGGATTGAGCCTCCCCCTAATCAAGGAATTTTTGTTGTTATGACCCAAAATTATTGCTTAGCAGGAAAAAATTCAAATGGGAAAACTAGCAGAACATTCTTTTTTAAAGTTTTCTTTTCTAAAAGAAGACTATTTGAAAAAATGAAGGCCCGAGCAAAAATTTTAAATTTAAAACTTTTGCAAAAATCAAGCCCCCCAAAAAAAAAAAAAAAAAAAAAAACCACACACCTTTGGACACAGCTGATAAGTTATTATCACAAAGTTATCAATGATTACACACAGTTAACTTATTATCCAGGCATATTAACAACATTTACTAAGGCCGATCATTTTAAAAATGACTACTTCATATATCCAAGGCTAAAGGAGGTGCGGTGTGGGAGTTGGTGATTGGGTGTCATTACCTATTAGGTCGGCTGAAAAGTTTGTGAGCTGACATATAGATGGGCCACTAGAATTCATTCACATGATTTTTAATTAGTATTGACCTTCCAAAGATATGTGATATATACGGAACGTTCTAGAGACTAAAGTACTCATTGGCTCATCCCGTCATGTCAAATAAAATTTATCAGGCTATTATTAATATTCTTTCATTCTTGAGGAGTAGTATCTAAGTATGGAGTAACTACGTGAGAGTGAGCTCATGAAAAATGGAGATATTTCCGGGGGAGCCATCTTTTATATTATCTTAATTAGGTGTGTCTGTTCGTTGGCGCCTAATAACTCTAGGTAATGCTGGATAATACCGCTAGTATATTAATAATTGCAGAACACAGTACCCCGTATGACTCATGGTACACTAGATGATAGATGTATCTATAAATTGGTCATTCCACGAGAAAACGGACTTATTGAAATACGAAAATGAATTTTTGTATATGTAACTCAATCCAACTCACTGAGTTCTAAGAGATGAAGAAATTAGCATTTTGATGAATTTTTCTTGAGTGATATACAAAGTTGTACGCTTATCAGTCTAGCTGTTCTAGTTTTTGAACTGCTAGAACTGGAACTGAAAAGGTCGAACCAAGACAGCAATATATTGCTTATAAGTCTCGGTTCTTGTGTTTTTTTTCCTTTATAAGAAAATACAATATTTATTATGAAAATAAATTAGCTTTAATCAATAAGTCCATTTTCTGAGTTTTTTTGTGCAATTGCATTGTTTTCCAATGATTTTTTTACGTTGCCAGGTGTTAAATTTTTTGAAAAAAAACCCTTCCCAAATTAAGAATTTTTTTAGTATTTGAAATTTCATATTTCAATATTTTTTCCAAAAAAAAAAAAATTTCTTTGAAAAGTATTGAATTTTTTGTAAATAGCTTTTGGATTTTGGATTTTTTTTTTGTCAATAACGGTGGTTTTTTGAATTTTTTTTCCAAAAAAAATTAATACTTGAAATTTCATTTTTCAAATTTTTTTCCCAAAAAAATTAATTTTCTTTGAAAATCTTTGAATTTTTTATCAAAAAAAAATAATACTAGAAATTGTTTGTGAATAGCTATGGATTTCTGATATTTTTTATAAATAACAGTGGATTTTTGAAATGTCATCTTTCGAATTTTTTTCCAAAAAATTTAATTTTCTTTGAAAAGCTTTGAATTTTATATTTTTTTTCAAAAAAAAATTAATACTAGAGATTTTTTGTGAATAGTCATAGATTTTTGGAATTTCTTTAAAAAAAAAAATCCAAAAAAATAAATAAACATATAATCCTGACGATGCGGAATCCTGGGTAGTCTATCTCATTCCTCCTATTGGAATATAGATTTTTTTGACCTAGATACAATAGTGAACTAGTTGTTCATTTTTCAGGTTGGAGGGATCATGTGAAGCCTAAAATAAAGAAATCACAACGGAACAATATATTATATTGATATATGAAAAAGTACTTATTTTATTTTTTTGTTTGTTTGTTAAAAAAAAGCACAAATAATCATAAGCTTACACTATATGTATGTATTACAATACATATATGATAAAATATTTAATCACTCACATTTGAATTATATTAAAATTATGCCAACTATAATTGTAATAATAATAATGATATTTAAGTATGATAACAAAAGTAACTCTACTTCAAACATGATTATACATTAGCGTTTGAATTCAACACATAATTAATTAAAAGATGAGGAGAAAGAAAGGTAAAATGAATAAAGATATATGCAGTCAGAAAAGGGGCATGTCGGGTTGAGACAGCTGAGAATTTGAACGACTTTGGTTTAATTTATTTTATAAATATTTTATATTTATAAAATAAAATAATAAATGGATTTATTCTTATAATCAAAATTTACAGAGTAAATATCCAGGTGTCCCTGGATATATCCATGATCCTTTATCAATTTATATGAATATACTAGGTAACTTGCGGGGAAAACTGCACTTGAGAAAATTGCCATGGAGGAAAATTGCCCGTATTTTGTTCAAACTTCATGATGAATAATAACCCATTATAAATTCGCTTGATATTAATTATGACAAAATCTTAACTTATATGTTTGTTCCATCCCCAAAGTGTGAGTAATATTATTGCAATATAGGAGGAGGGGGAGGGGGGGGGGGATAAATAGCTTAGATCCTCTTAAAATATGGTTAAATACTCTCTACCCTGACCATTGAAATACAAGTAATGTTATTTGGATGTAACGTAGCACTATAAGAAAAAATACTTAAATGGCGTAAAAACACAGCAAAAATTTGGTGTTTAAAGTTTACAAACCGAGGGCTTAAACTATTTTTTGGTATTAGAGGGGTTCTTTGGACGTATGTGATGCTTTGGTGGTTTTTAAGGATCCAGCGATACCCCCAAGTACTCTACGCAGCCCTAGGGCTTGGAACTATTTTTTGCTATTAGAGGAGTTCTTTGGATATATTGGAGGCAGTTTTTAGTAATCTCACAGTAGCCCCGTGTCGATTCGAGGGTATTCAACCATATTATAAGAGGCCCTAAACTATCTATTCTCCCTCCCTCCTTACCAATCCTCTCGTTCCATTTCTTAGAAGATTGGATTGAATTTAAAATATTACAAGGAAATTGTTTGCAATAATATTACTCATACTTGAAGGTACTACTCTCTTGGGGGATAGACCAAACAAATATGTTTGTCATAAATATTTGTCATAACTAATATTATGCGAATTTATAATGCGTTATTATTCATCATGAAGAATGAACAAAATACGGCAATTTTCTCCAGGGGAGTTTGTCCTAGTAGCACTGGGTAGGTATATCTAATATCATTATCCTCATTGAGGGACTCGAAAAATTTGCTTTTGAAAGAATAATAAGAATCAAAATAGGGGAAGAATGAACAGTGCGAATATAAATAACGATAATATAATAGAGTTAAATAATAGTAATTATGATAATATTAATTAATTATATAGATATATATACTATAATATGTATGTAGTAATAAAAAACAAGTAAATTTAGAAGGATAACTATTTGAGCAAAGCTCCGGCTCTATCATTGGCTATCTTAACACGGCTTTCATTGGATGCTCCCTAAAAGAAGAAAAAATAAATAATTCATAAAATAAAATATATAATAAAGACTTCTTACTTTGAGATTTATCCTATCCAGTTGTCGATTTTGATTTTCTACTTCGTTACCCATATCAGCAGCCATGTTTCTTAGGTTACCAATCATAGTACTCACTTGCTGCATGTTCTCCTCCATTTCTTCTTCACGATCATCATTTGTTATCCTGTGTATCAACAACAAGGATATATTATAATATGTCTGAAATGTCTGAATGTAAAAAAAACTGGCAAAAAATAAATAATAATATTTTGTCCTATCGAATTTAATGAAATGATTAAAACGCCACATTAAAAAATAAGGATTAGAATTAATGATTAAAAGAGTCATATTCTAAAATGATGAACAAAACACAGTATGTATGTATGTATGATTCCTTCTCAAGAAGGGCAATAAATGTGATTAAAAATAAACTAAAGAGCAATAGTTGAATGATTATGATGACTACATCATATAAGGAAGGATATATAGGACGGAAAAAGAAGAAAACTACCTAAATGCAATTTCCATGTAGTACCTTAATCATGAGTGTACACACATTATTAGACAAAGTGCTACTACATATTATGACTTCTCTGATACTAATCTATTCATATCTACATAGTTTGGTATCACACTATCTTCAAGACTTGTTAGTATTAATTAGAAAGGGATTATATTTTGGTTTTAGGATTTTATTCACAAAAAATTAATCCAAAGCTATTTTCAAAAAATAACAAAAATCCAAAGCTGTTCTCAAAAAATTAAACTTTAGTGAAAAAAATTTTAAATATTAAATGATGAATATTTTTTTTTAAAAACGAAAACTTTTCCTAACGAATTAAATTGTTCGGCAAAAAATCAAAAATTAAATTTTTTGGAATTTTTTTTCAAAAGCCAAGAGCTATTTACAAAAAAATCAAATATTAATTTTTTCAGCAAAAAATATCAAAAATCCATAGTTATTCTCAAAAAATTATTTCTTTTTGAAAACATTTTCAAAAAGTAAACAGCTATTCTCAAATAATTAAATTATCTTAAAAATCCAGTTGTTTACAAAAAATTTAATTTTTTAGAAAAAATTTTAAATATAATTTTTATTTTGAAAAATCCATAGCCGTTCACAGAAACTTAAATTTTTGTGAAAAATTTAATTTAATTTCAAATATTAAGTTTTCTAGTAAAAAGCACCATTTTCTTCATTTTTTTTTTGGGGGAGGAGGCTAAAGCCCCTCCCTAGTGGGTACCCCTGTTAGGAGAGAGGGGGAAAGAGGAGTGTTCAAGTGGATTGTAGGCACCTACATATGCGTGAAAAAAAAATTACGCCAGCAATGAGATACATATTATGTTGCCCATCAACACAAAAACATGCTAGATTGATTTTTCTCAAAATGGAGAGTGGACAATATTTGAATTCTTATACGAATTATTTTCAATTTCTATTGACAAAATCTAATGGTTAACTCATTGGTTTTGACGTAAATTGCACTTAAAGGTAACAGAATTGATTGTTAAAATGAGAAATTGATAAATTATCATTAAAAGGGGACATTTGGTGGCATATATAAGTATTTTAAATCAAATAAAGGTTTGAAACTATAGATATGATAATTGGGTATCTTATTTCATCCCAGTTATTTGATTAATAAGTCTATAATTGACCTAAATATGTCTATGAAATATTGGGCTGTATGTACGCAAGAGCGTCCGCAGAAATATATTTATATATATATTTTTTTTTTTTTTTTTGGGGGCTTGGGGTTTGGAACTTTTTTGATAAACAATTGTAAAATTACAATTTGTTGGAAAAAAATTTATAACTTTTTGGAAAAAAAAAATGAAAAATTATATTTAAAAAAAAAAATTCAAATATTCATTTTTTTTTGGAAATTTTTTTCAAAAATCCACAGCTATTCACAGAAAATTATTTTTTTTTTTTCAAAAATCCGGAGCTATTCACAAAAAAGTAAATTTCGGGAAAAAATTTATAAAATTAAATTTCAAAACATGAAATTTTTTGGAAAAAAATTCAATTATTAAATTTTTCACAGAAAAATTTCACAAATATATACTGATTCACAAAAAATTAAATTTTTTGGAAATTTTTTTTCAAAAATCAAGAGATGTTCAGAAAAACTGAATTTTTTGGAATTTTTTTTCAAAAATCAAGAGATGTTCAGAAAAACTGAATTTTTTTGAGAAAAAAATCTAATATTGTTTTATGTTGACACACCACATATGTACATGTATAAGGGACAATAATATCGAAGGAAAGAAGGGACTTAGGTACTCTGTTTTCTGTTTAAAAAAAAAGAAATAGTGAAGGCAAAAAATAAAAGTGAAAGCCAGAAAATGAAATCTCATAAGGGAATCAATCATCTTTCCTTTATCTTTGCAAGTAGGGTTTAAAAAAGTAAAAACAATGATGGGCTCATAGAAGTAACTTATTTTTAAATGGATTTGCAAAAGCAACCAATTGGCAAAAAATAAAATCCTGCTCCCCCCTAATAATAATTATTATTTATTTATGAACAGGGAAAATAGAAAGCCAATATATGTATAAAAACTTTTCCTTTCTCTTTTGATAAGAAAGCATTTTCCTTCCATGGATATAAAAATCTTTCTTTTATTCTTTACTCCATCAAAATAACTCTTTAATTTTGTTGAGAGCCAAATATATACAATCAATGCAAAGATAAATGGATATACATTCATATATCTATGTAACTGAAAACCATCTCATGATTATTCGTAAATATTAGGGAGGAGAAGGGGACAAGGCCCTTCGTAATTCTGCTAATGAAGCCTCATCATGGCATATAAATACATGTGTGCGCGTCTAAAACTGAACACTCCTTTAAACTTTACGCCATGCACATATTCGTGATTTTATTGAGTTGAAACCGGTTTATACTTCGAGGCAAGAGTCTTGACTAGTTATAAACAAAACTCCAGCAAAGTCTAAATAGCAACAGCGAAACAACAGCCGATAATATGGAGAGACGTCGAGTCGCAATTTTGGAACTTTCCGCGCAGGGAATAACTCCCACTGAAATTGCCAAGGCTCTGAACTGCAGCAGGACCACTGTTTACAGTGTGATAGCCAAAGGGACTCCTGAGGCGACCACAAGATCTAAGTCAAGGCCCCGAAGGTCGGACGAAATGGTTGCTGCCGTGAAAAAGTATGTCGAGGACATGAGAGGCAAGGTCACCGTCAGCAGCCTCTCCAGGGGATTCAACTTCAGCAGAAGGACGATGGACCGGCTAGTTAAGAAAGATCTTGTCCTTAAGGTCTACAAGAGAACCCTTTGTCAAGCCCTCAAGCCTGTAGACAAGGAAAAACGCCTAAAATTTAAAGGCGTGTTCAGTTTTAGACGCGCATACCTGTATGTAGAGTTGTTATCCATTCAAAAGTGTATTTTTTAGGAGGAAGGGTATCCTGTATGTGATACATATGTGTAGGCAGTTTTAAGAATGGGTTACTCATTAATACGTTATGCATATACATAGTTACATAATGATTATAAAATATCCCACTTTTTCTTGAATCTCATAAATGAGAAAGCTCTTTTGAGAAAGGAGAAGAAGGAAAAAAAGTGGCTGTAAGGGACCGAGAACCATTTAATGCAGTTTTAATAATATGAACATATTAACTGGAGTTTAAAAAAATAGGGACACTTTCACAACTAAAAGTATTAATTTAGAAATTTTTATTGGCAATGGGAGCGGATGTTATTTTCATTTCATAAAGCAGGACTTTTACTTCCTAAATAAACATCATGCCACAAGTTTGGAAAAAATTAATTTTACAACAAGTTCTTTTGGGGTAACGCTACAAAAACCGAAATTTGATTTGATTTATGGTCTCAATCTATAGAACTACTTTCTCCCCACGCCTGATTTATGAGTTCTACATACAAATATGATTTATGCAAGTCATTTAACGTCATAAAATGTTATTGTGGGTCGATGTTTTCAATTTTGAAACACAACTGAGACAATTCATCTATAGTAGTGGTCGGGGAACTGGGGTAAATTAGTAAACTTTGGGGATAATGGGAGTGGATATTATTCCCATGCCATAAAGGATAACTTTTAGTACCCAGTGTTAAGTGAAATAAACATCATGCCACTACAGGAGCGTCTGCAAGGGGTGGCTGGAGGGGCTGTAGCCCTCCCTAATTAAGGATTTATTGATTTCTACTAGAAAATTTAAATATTTGAAATTTTACATTTGTTTTCAAATTAAAAAAATATATATATTTTCTTGGAATAGCTATGAATTTTTGAAATTTTTCTCCAAAAATTTTAATATATTTGAAATTTTTTTCTTAAAATTTTTTTTTTGTGAAGAGCTGTGGATTTTTGAATTTTTTTCCAAAAAAGTGTAATTTTTGAGAATAGCCATGGATTTTTGAAATATAATTTTTCACACTTTTTTTCAAAAAAATTAATTTTTTGTGAACAGCTGTGGATTTTTAACTTGAAAAAAAAAAAATTTGGATTATGTTTTAAAATTCCAAAAACCAAGCTTACCCCCCCAAAAAAAAAAAATATATATAATCTTGCAGACGCCCCTGCACTAGTTTGGGGTAAATTAATTTTAATACAAATTCTTTTGGGATAATGATAAAAAAAGTTATCCGATCCCTGATCTATAGAATCGGTCTTTTTTCCTTCACTTAGTCACTCTTTTTTTCTCCATGGTGGACCAATCTAGACCAAACTTTTCTTTAAGACCGAACTTCTTTAAAGGACCGAATTAATTCAGTAGCTACTCCATAGTTATTATCAAAGATGAAAATCCAGTTTAGAATGGGCATGTTAAAAAAAAGAAACTGAAACTACAATCAGCTGTGATGAGGAAGGAAGAAGAAAAGGATATAAACAAGGACATTTGCTTGAATTACTCCGATGTTGATCCCCAATTCCCCACTGAGTCCAAACAAGGACCCACAATTATAACTCCGCAAACCAATCCTCAGGGTTACGCTCCGTCTTTTATGAGCACACACGAACGTTCAATCAGGTTTTAAATGTAATTGAATCTATTTAGGAAAGGATATTCGCTATTCGGAATTAAATAATAATGACAACTGCTAACTAAAAGTAAATTCATTCTTCAGATAACCTATTAAAAAAAAAAAAAAAAACGGGCCAGCCAAAAAATACATCGGATTTTCATTATTAATTATCTTTGTGACATACATTGGAGCTTCTATTCAGAGAGGTTAATTTCAGCAACATCTTCCTATAAGAAAGATTCCAAGATAAATGGCGTAATGACTAGTTGCTCCCCCCTAAAAAAATTACGTCTAGGGGCTCTGCAGTTATGGAAAAGTTGGGAATCACTGCCCGAATATATAGTTAAGTAAATATTGATTCAAGTTGTATAAAAATAGACAGGAGATTAAAATATATGAAATAAAAAATGTTTTCTTTGAATAAGTTAATAGATAACTAATTTTGTTAATATAATGTATATGTAAAAAGTTAATCTTGAAATGAGGCATTAATAAATTATATTATCTATTGAAGTATTTTTGTCCTGGAAGAAAAAAAGAGATCTAACATCTACATCATACAAAGTTAGTTGCATCCTTGTCACAAGGGGTTCATTTTTATTTGTAATTCATCAAATAATATGTAAGTGTGATATGAAAATAAATAAATTATATATTCTAGAATCAGGGTCCTTTTTTGAATGTAATATATAATATATATAATATCCTTAATAAATTAATAAGAGGAAAAAATATAAAATGATGGGAAAATATGATGATAATTAAGTAATTATTCAGATAATAACTAATTGAGTAAATAATAACTAGGGATGTGAAAATTGTAGAAATCCTCGTGAGCATTTATTTAAAAAAAGTATATACTGGTAATCTGCATATCAATTAGTAGCAGAAGTACCCAGCATTGCTTGGAGTTATTATGCGTTGACGAACAGACAAAGTTTATCATAATAACACAGGGGTACCCGCAGTACGCAGTTTCAAACAAGGCGGATTTCGCATAACGCGATGTTTGGAATTATTTTGACTCCTTGTATATCACGTTTTTATAATATGATAATATATTATAAAAAAATATATATTGAGGTAAATATTTTTTTTAGCTGTTTATGGGCCCCCGTACAATACGGATTTCATATAACACGAATTTTACTCGTTCCCAAAAACCGCGGTAGAAGATAAATCTCTAACAAATCCTCAATATTAATCTACATTTTTAATGAGCACAGTTAGACAATTAGACAATACTTGAGCTTATCAGGGACGGCCGCAGGATTATATTTTGGAGGGGGCTTAGTTTTTGCAAAAAAAAAAATAAAAAATCCATAGCTATTTACAGGAAATTAATTCTTTTGAAAAAAAATTCAAAAATGAAATTGCAAATATTAAATTTAGAATGAGAAATTTCAAAAATTCATAGGTATTTACAGAAAATTAAATTTTTCGGAACAAAAATTCATAAACGAAATTTCAAATATTAATTTTTTAGTAACAAAAAGTGTCAAAAATCCACAGCTATTCACAAAAAATTAAACTTTTTGGAAAAAAAGTTCAAATATTAATTATATTTTTTGGAAAAGCTGATTTTTAAATGTACTCCCATGATCTTTTCTTCTTTAATATGAGCTACACACCCTCGTTTTAAAAATGAGTCATCACCAGACAAACTTTGCTTTATTAATATATATTTCTACCCAATTTGAAAATTCAAACGAATTGGTGAGCAAGGATCATTATAAATTTTTAAAGTGATCTCTGATCTCTGTCAGCATATGTCGTCTATCAAAGTGGCAAACATATCCTCATTCTTTTATTTACACTCATAAGAATTTAAACAATTTTCACACTCTACTTATAGCCTCAATCTATGCATGAAATGAAATAAAGAAAAATAGAATCAACATTATACAATCCATTCATTTCTCTTTATGGATTCAAATCAAACGTCCCAATAAAAAAATAGCATATAATAGAAAAATAGTAATATAGTCCTGTAATCAGTATCAAATTCATTTAACAATCCTTCATGATATTTTATATATCAGAGGATAATATATGCATATAGTATGTGGATTAATTAAATGTACCTGATATCAAATAGCCAATCAATTTCAATTGATGCTTCTTCGAAAAAAAATTAATTAGATATATGTAACTAAAATTCAAAAATGTAAAATACCCGAATAACTAATTTTTTTTAACCCCAGATGAATTCTCTTCTAGTAACACATTTGAATTGGCTATAAGAAAAATAATGATTTTACTGAAATGTGTTAGAATATACTTCATATCACTCCCAGATTAATACATAGTTTTATTTTAATTATAATTAGCTCTTAAATAATCCATAGTAAATAATGAAAAAGAAAAATTACAAAAATAAGACTTACTTGGCAACATAACCTCCTTGAGGACCCATTGTACTCATGCTTGCAGGTGGAGGACCTCCTCCACCCACTCCACCATCCTCACCACCCTTCCAAATAGCATCATCCTCTTTGAACTCGTTCGTTCTTTTAAAAAAGAAATAAGGTAATTACAAACCAGAAGCGCTGTTAGGATTTCTAAACTGTCACTACATAAAATATTTAAAAGGGCCATTTTGGAGTAACAGAAAATCTAGAGGGGCATGCCCCTTTGTTCCCTAACCTAACGGTACCCATATTATATACATATACAAACCGTTATTGGAAAAAATTAATAACTATTTTAGAAGAATAGACAATCTTTTAAAAGTTGTTTTTTAAAAATAATGCTAACTTAAATTGATGAATTTCTTTTTGCATTTTGTTAAAAGTATAAAATTGCTGAGTACATTAAAAAGACATCTAACCTTTATATCAGTCAAAAACAAACAACAATGCAAAATGGCTGATATTGTCAACCTACTCTGTGGACATGTGTAATTTGAGAATCGAATTCGGAAATAGAAAATAACGGGTTCATTTTGATCAGAGTAAAGTATTGGATAAATTTCAGATTTCCTAGTCGTAATATTTCAAATATTTATACAAATTTAACGAATTTCTGTTACTGTAATTATAGGTTATCACAAAAATACTAGATGTATGTAAGTACAAATTCATTTATATAAAAAAATTACACATCTTTCAAGTGGTTTGTGATAGTAAAATATTATAAACTCATTCACCACAAAAAGATAAAACTGTTTGAAGGAATATTACATAATATATAGATTTTTATTCCAAATTCACAATTTATTGTCAACATTTATTCAATTCTTAGGAACGAGTTCGACGGTCAATGAATTTTTTTAAGAGATACAAGTAGCAAACCATAAGATAGATAGGAATAACTAAATAAAACGCCCATTCCTTAGTTTTTCAATACATTTACAGAACACAATATAAATAAGAAAAAGGTCAGATAAAATAAAAGTTTTCTTTTTTTTACAAGTTTTTGAATGATTAGGAAAAAAATGGAATAAGATCTATAACTTGATATTAAGGAGTTTACATTTACTTAAGTCATGGACAGCAGATGAGAGTAAAATTTGAGAAAAATAGTTATTTAGTATGTATTGTATAACTATTGTATGTTCATATCGTTTTGAATATTTATTTAAGAGCATTAATCAAAAAAAAAAAAAAAAAAAAAATCTTTCAATCATATCATATCTCTGTTTTATTTTTGAAATTTTAATAAGGAAAGTATGTTTCTTTGATATTGTGTCTTAATGGAATTTACTCAAGTGTACTCATTCCTACCAAAACTATTTTCCTTTCCTCAATACATAAAATACCCATGGTATTTATAGAAAGTTATTTCTAAACTTTATCGAATATATTGTATAAATGGGACTTACTTTTTCCAAAATTTGGGGAAGACTCCGCAACATAGTTCCATGCCTTTCAAAGCCTTTTCTGCTATCTGCATATCTGCGTTAATTGAATCCATTCCACCTTCGATCTTCTCAAGTTGTTCTAGATGTGATAAAATTTATAAGCTTTTCATAGCAAAAATAGAAAAAAACTTAGGACTATTATTTTATTTAAAAGTTGTATTTTTGACATGTACAAATAATTTAATATTGATAGACGAAATAAAATGATATCCTCATAAGCATTCCATTTGACGATCCATTAAATTAATTATACTATTATTTAAGGTAGGATTACAACAATCAATATTGACATGGACTCAATATCAATCCATTTGCTATCATCATGGATTTTACTGAAGTTCATAAGATAAATACTAATTGTGAAGTTCCACGGAAAAAGAGGTTTTCAGGTTCTTTCCGTGCATTGTTTCCTTCCGTTGAGTATTTGTGAATAAAATGGCATTGTATGAAATTACTGGTAGGTAAATTTATTTTAATTTACGTAGAAAAACATAACTAAGTGTATGTCATAAAAATACTTATTGCTTCGGCTACAATGTGACTAAAAGACTCTATATTTCGATTTTTTTGTAAGATACTTTAGAAAGGAAAGATGTGCTGAACAGGAAAAAAATGTGTAACATTTTTCTAAAGAATTAAATTTCCTTTGAAATTTTTATTAATTAAGAATAGAATGACACTCGCATACAATTGAAACTTTATCATCAAAACAACTTAGACATGCTTTATGTCCATTCAAATAATTTATACTTATTAAATAAGAATAGATATATTCTTATATTTAAACAGAAATAGGATGGAATAAATTAATAAATAATAATAAGTTGAATCCATGCGACATGCTCAAATTGAAATATAAATAACTCAATCAATGTAATTAAAAAAATTTAATATCTCTCCAGACAAAAATAATAGCAACTACAATAAAAATAAAAGTCATAAGATGTATGATCAAAGTAACAGAATGTGTTTCCAACATTTAAATACACATCTATATAAATTTATAACAAAAAAAAAGATGAAACATGCTGATATCCAAAAAGAGGTTTAGTTCAACAATTTGTCTGTCCTTTTGTTGGCTATATGAATCCGTGTATCGACAGTTGATCCCTGAAAGAAAAACAACAAAATCAAATGTGAAAGAAACGCATGTATATTTTGACTACGTATGATTGATATAACCAGCATATGATGAAAAAAAATATATTTTTCATTTCTAGGAGGGAAATGCATTCCTCTTTGAATGAAAGAACATTTATTTCAAATTTTACTAGCATATCAAAACCGTAAAATGATCTAACTTTAACGTTAATTCTATCGATTTGTTTGTTCTGATTCTCAATGGTACTACCCATATCTGCCGCCATGTTCTTCAAATTTCCAAGCATGTTCCCAACAGACTGTAAATTATCTTCCATTTCATCCTCTCGGGCATCATTTAAAATACGTTTAACATAAGGTCCCTTATTTGAATTGATATTATCAGAAGATTTTGGCTGTGAACTAATAGGCTTAGACGAATTTGGAGAGCTAGCACCCTTGGCCCATTGGCCATCGGAATCTCTTATTTTTGCAGTTCTACAATGATTTGCAACTGTTAGTCATATAACAATGACATTAAACAAATTAGTAAATAATTTATAGTACTAGGTTATACTTAAAGTAAATATTTAATAGTCACTGATGTGAGTAGTTACGTTGGAAAGATAATTTTGTTAATAAAGTATTTTAAAGAAGTTAAAGTAACTTAGTTTTTGAGTAATATATTAGAAAAAAAAGTATCAGTACAAAAAAAAACCGACAACCTTTTCCAGGGACAAACACAGAGTCCACACCACTTTTCCATTCCTATCAAATGTTTTTCCGCCTCAGCCATTTCAGCATTCATTCCATCCATCCCATTTTCAATTCTGTTAAGTTGTTCTAAACAAAATATGAATCAAGGATAACTTTGGAAGCAATTAAACAAAAAACGGGGAAAAACAAACACTTATACCTCCTTGATGTTCCAACGCCTGAATTGAGGACATACCAGCCCCTTCACTCTACAATATTGTTACGAAAATGAATTGAAATAATATGGAATAAATAAAACAATCTAGGTAAATTGAATACAGATTAATAATAATACATATATCATGCTAACAACAAAAAAGAAAATAATATACTTTAATAAAGTCTGGAGAGCTGCATCTACCTATCTAAAATATTTTAATAGAAAAAAAACTTACCGCCTTGGTCATCAAGAGCCACCAAGGTTTTGATTCCTGCCTCTTTAGACTGGTAAGCAATTATTAAAAACAAAACAAAAAAGTTATTGGGGTACACAGATAGACTCGTGTACATCATTCCTTTTATCCCTCATCTTTTAATGGGTAAATCTATTCATTAATCATGTCAAAACAAAGTTATCGACTTACGTCTTCACATAATGAAATCATGCGCCTGGTACTCTCAAGAGAATCATCTGTGATGTTGTTAGCCTTGAGCTGCAAGGACTCCAATTCCGTTAATTGCGGTCCGTCGTCATTATTTGCGTCTGTAGCCATTTTACAACCGTGATAATTCACGTGACTCTCTTAAGGGAATGGAAGTGGGACTACCTTCAGATACAACGATAAAAAGTTAGCAAATTAGAATACTAATATAGCAGAGATTGTTATTAAGAGGTAACACTGAAACAAGTTGATGAAACTCTTTATTCCATAACTAACAACACTTTTTAATAATGAATAAGTCGGGGATATATTCGATATTCCTCGATAGCACCCTCAATACTGAAAAAATATAAAGAGCAACAAAAAAAAAAGAGAGATAGTATAAAATTGTGCTTCTCTCTTCTCTAACCAGGCAGCCATAATGAACGGCCTTTCATTAAGCGTTCCTCATATTTAAAAAGGTTAGGAGAACTTCTCTCGTCAGATTTGTATCGATCTACAAGTTCCTATTCCACAAAGCAGATCCCTAAACTCAGTCATAGCTAAATACAATTATCATCTATGTAATCATCAGAACAAGAACTTCTTCTCCAGGATATTCTGATTTACTCACGGATTTTTTCCATGAAGTAATGTTATAAATTATAAAATTAAGTGTATAGATTTATATACATAATTGTACATAATGAAAAAGAAAGTTATATTTAAAGGGACCTTTAAAAAAAGGAAAGTCTCTCCTCACTGAGAAGGTTGCTGAAGGAGCCTTGCAAGTTGCATCTCTTACTTCAACAACACGCAACTCAAAAATACTTTTATTCCCTATGTCACGTGATTTCATGACATCACACGGCCTCCATCAAATTAAATCCGCCCCTTTCTCCACTTCAGATCAGTCTCACCCCGAAAAACTTGAAATGCCTCACCTATTTCCTTCGTTCAACCCAAAGAACGCAAAGCAGTACAGACACCAAAAATTAATTATTAATAAATTTCGATGAAGAACCTGGATTGCTAATAGAAATAGCTCCTCAATTTCGTGACTTCTTTTCCTGATGTTTACAACCTAACATAACATTAGGGATAGAACGCACTCATTTCTATTCTTCCTTCCTATCAAATTTACGAGCCCGACTGGATTACTTGGTTTGCAGCAAATGTTTTCAGATATGAAAATTAAATGTAATCAAAGTATATTGATTAAATCATAGAGCTCTGGCCGAGTGCAAGGATTGTATTTGAAGTGAAGGCCTCATTGACCTATGTATACTAGGTCGGTCTTCTATTTTCAACCGACCCCTATTTTGACTTTAAGCAGTAGCTTTGGTTGAAATGTAAGGTAGAAATAGCCATTAGAAATAAGAAAAGTGCCTCATGTTTGGACAAGGGCACAGATGTAAGCATAGGAGCCAATTAGATTAGTTGAAGAGTTATGACTTTTGGTCCTGGGTGCCCAATTAATATTATAAATACAGTAGACTTATTTAATTGAATCAATGTCTACTTCTATAGATTCTATCAATGGGAATCATTTGTAATTTGTCGAAATTAAAATTGAATGGAATTTAATAGAATTAATTGACTGAGCGTCGAGGGGGAACGAAAAAAAAGAGAATTGTGAACATTAAATTCTATATATTTATTTCATATGGCTAATTCTTCCCAACTGTGGAATTATTATTCAATCATTTTAATTGTTGGGAATGGATCACAGCTTAAGAAGAAGGGATCATTCTAATTTCACCAATGAGCGTTTAGAACACCGATTAGCTAGGTGAAAAAAAGGAGGAACATCGACAGCTGACAATAAAATATGGGGTAAATTTGTGTGTTTGTGAGAGGCTACGTCGTTTTGTAGTTACAACTGGCCCCATTGTATTTACTTTTTACTCTACTAAATAATTATTTATATACATAATAGTTAATATATAATTTATAAATCTTATACGGAAGAAGTGAGAAGAGAATACGGATGCCTTTAAATCTTGTGGGCGACTATGGTGATAGTGGAGGGGAAGAAGAGAATCCCGAGGATGTGGGTGAGGAATGGCAGGAGTGCTACGACGACTCCTCTGGTTACTCCTATTATTGGAACCTTAAAACAAACCAGGTGTTGTGGGAAAAACCTAAAGAATTTGTTGGCAAGTTCAAGTCCCCTTCTTCTGTTCCTGCTTCAGTTTCTTCTTCCTCCAAGGTTGGGAGGAGTAAAAGGTATGAGCCTTGAAGAAGGAGCGTTGATCCAGGATGAGTGACTTTCTCTTTGACTTTCAGTTTGGGCGGGAGTTCTTCGTCGTCGTCGTCGTCTTCGAAAGGCAAGTCGAGCAAGAGGAGTGAGCGAGTGGTTTACGGACCCTCGCCTGTAGGAACAGAACCTTTCACACCCGAAGAAATTGCAATATCTCGTATTCGCAAATTTGAGAATGATTTAGCTGATGGAATCATTCGCAATATCAATAAGGAAACCCCTTTGGATTGGAAAGAGTCCAAACCCAGTTCTATTTTGTATGAGTCCAGCTTTAAATGGAACAAATCCACGCTTATCTATCCAACATTAGAAGCAAAGGAAAAAGTAAAAGGATCCAAAAATGCGATTGCACTTATCGGAGGTGTTTATGGTGACGATGAAGATGATAGCAATAATGAGGAGGAGGAGGAGAAAGAAGAAAAAAAAGTGATTCCACCCCCTGCAAAGAAACGAAAAATATCCGTCACTGTCAAGGCCTCACAAAGCAAAGCAACTCCTCTAAAACCTGTACCCAATGTATTTTTGGACTCTGATAAAAATGAAGAGTCCTCACGGACTGAAAGTAGACGCAAGTCTGCTGGTTCATTATATAAAAAATCAATAGACTCTGTTGCTGAAACTCTCTGTGATAAATTAGAAACCCTCAAGGTGGCGGATATTTTCATAACACCACTGAAGCTTCTTGCTGTACAAATTGAAGTTAGTATATGATTTTGTTTATGCTAACAAAATATCTCATTGTGTTCTATATTGTTTTTAGACTTTATTTGCGGCTTGGCAAAGTGGAGCATTATCATCTTCCTATCTTCAGCGAACACTCACGGATATGACTAAGAAAATGAGTACAATTGAGAACAATGAAATTGCTCCACCTGGTTGGAAAACAATCTGGGACAGGTACGGAAAGCTTTTCTCTTCTATTATTTTTTGTTTCACTTTTGTCCCAAAATGATACATTTTTGTCCAACGAACTTAAAGCGAAAAAATTAGCCAGTATAACCAGAAGAATATGAAGCTCATCACATTTCATTAGTAATTTGTTTATTTGAAAGAGAAAAAAAAAAATGTATTCATTTAAAAAAAAAGATAACTTTATGGAGTTTTCAAATGTTGATTTGATTGAAAAAAAAAAAAGGAAAAACATGTTTCTTTGTTTTTCCTACAAGATTTACAGATTTGATGGTATGTTGAAGTCGTATTAGAATACTGAGCTCCCTTAACCGACATCAATTGGTGAAGAAGACTTCTCTTAAAGGTAACTGGTAAGAGATCAATTAAAATCTACCAAAGGGATAAGTTTTTTTTTTTTAAACAAAAAGTGCATTTGACATTTGCAGACATACTTTTGGTCATGCACTTTAATTTTTGATCATGTTCTGAATTATATAATTTGATTACCCAATTCGTATTATCATGTATTGTTGTATAAAATACATTTGTTTTTGAATAAATAAACCTATTTTGTATATATATATATATATATGCTAAATATCGGTCTTTTGAAATGCATCCCAATATTCAGTCATCCATCCCGTTACATATATGCTCCTAATTTAAAATCTAGAAAATAAGTCAAATTATATATATTCATAAAAGTGAATTCATCAGAGAAATTCGCTTATTTTTTTTCATAATAACAATTTTTTTTTTAAATTTAATGTTCTTTAATCTGTACTAAGATTCGTTTTTCTTTCTTTTTCAATGTAGTACTTCAAAAACATACAGTTATGAAAATTTGATAACTGGGGAAGTTCAAAGCGATAAACCTCAAGAAGAAGATGAAGAAGATGAAACAGGAGGCGTTCAGGAAGTTTTGAATAAGGAAGAACCGGAGATACTTCAAATTGATAGTGATGAGGAAAATCCCTCTGTACCCTTACCTTCTAAAAACAAAGAAGAAGTGGAGGTATTACTTCCTCCTCTTCCACCAGATCCTCCTCCACTTAAAGCACCCCCACCTCCTCCACCTCTTCCTCCTGTTGAAGGCCCTCCACCTCTTCCTCCTCTTGAAGGCCTTCCACCTCTTCCTCCTGTCGAAGGCCAAGTTCAAGATATGGATCTTGACGAAGATGAGACGCAAGGAAATGGTGTTCCGATGTTAGATAAAGGACAAACCCCTCCAACTCACATGGATTCTGCCCTTAGCTCTTTTTACAAAGATCTTGCTTCCATAGACAAGGGGAGTAACTCAAACAGTCCTACTATATCTCCATCTATTAGTCCTATTCCGAATGAAAATTGTATAGAAAATTCTCCTGGTGAAGTCGAAATTGACGATAAAAGAAAACGGAAGGTAACTATTTAAAAGTTAGGTAGTCAATCCCTTTATTATCCGACACGCTTACTTTTTTTCAGGCTAAAATGTCTGCATTAACGCTCAAAAAGAAAGGTGTAAGTAATTTGGTTGCAAAGTGGAATAATTTACAGGAGCAGACTAAACACTCAAAGTAAATAACGAATATATTTTTACTCTCTCAAAAATCAATCAGTTTTTTATTTGAATATAGTCTAAAGTTTTAAGTGTTTGAGTTTCGTTGGTTCCATATTTTTCATAATTGATATAATTAGAAAACGTTTCTCCTATGTGTAATTGAGGAAATAAATTGTGACCTACAACCCTTGTTCTAGCAAATACTCTCATTATATTATTTCATATTTTCAAAAAAAATATTTTGTTTTTTGAAAATATATTTCAGCTTTATAATTCTTCAAACAAAAATGAACAAATTTGTATAAGTATTATAATTGAAGGACATTACAAGATATTAAATTATCCTGATCTAGAATTGAAACGATCCATTTCCGAATGTTAATTATAAAATATAGAGACTTAAAAGGTATAGTCACCTCATGGAGAATGTATACATAGTATAGGTTTGTTACAAGATGCCGATTTACCGTGCGAAAAAAACTTGAAGGATGCATGCGCGGAAGTCTAGAAGTGTTTTGAGGATCCCCGTAGAAATGCTGGATGTTCTTTACTTAAATGGGAGAAATCGATTTTGACGTTATTCATATTTAATGTAGATAATTTCTTAATTTTTCACCCAGTCTAAAAAAATTTGAATACGTAGTTTCGTTTAATAGCACTTGCTGGAAAATAAGTCACCTCAAAATAACCTTCAAACTCACAGATGGAGTGCAATGGATCAAGTAGAAGGTATATTATGAAGTTTCCAACCAATTTGTAGATGCGAAGTACTTAAATTTCAAGCCGATATTAGATCCTTTAATCTTTATAACCCCGCAATATGAAAGTACATCGTCGTATTATTATTATTTTTAAGGCATTTAAAAGTAACATCTTTTGCACAATACTATACTCTGCAATTCCTGAAAATTTAATACGATTCCCTATATGTTTAAGAAAGTTAGTTTTTTTTTATTGAAATATCATATTAGATCACAGATTTTAGTGTAGGTTATAACATAAAGTGTGGGGAAAAAGGATTGAAATTACAATGATTAATTAGTCATAACTTTTTTAATATTAAAACTAGAGACATGATTTGGGTATCAAAATGTCTTTTTTGCCATCATCTATTAAATAAAACAGATTTCAAAAGAAAATATTGAATTGAAAATTTTTGGTAACATACCTATACAGAGTCAACCAAAAATAAAATGAAATGTGTTGAAGATATGTAAGATTGTATTGACTTTGATGAATATGGAGTCACATTCTGTCCGAATATTTCTTTTTATGAATTCATAAAGTCTGGGATTTTACGCGGGACCAATAGTGTATGTTGAAAAAGGATATGTTCGGGCCTCTTTTATTTCTTTCCTTTTTGAAAATTTGAATATAATTTCGAATCTTATTATTTCAGAAAATAAAATGCAAGCCTTTTTAGATTTTTTTTCTTTTTTACAATACCATTTTATATAATATAAATTTATATTTGTTTATTAAATGACCTTATTTATATAAGGATTTTCAAATTTTTTCTCAATCATGTTCGGAGCCGCATAGGTTGTAGTAATTTAAGCAGACCAGCGGATTTGGTACATAAAATGCCCGACTGCGAACCCAGTATTTTGAATGTCACTAATCCACAATTTTTTAATAGTATATATAGCCTTTATAAGTACTATTGAGTCATTTAAGTGTTAGAGACTATAAATATAGATTTAATTTATAGCCATAGATAGTTTTTAACTATATTTAGTAAATAATTGTACCAGGTATAAATATTTTTTTGGAATATAAGATATTTAACTTGATAAACAACAAATAAAATGGATCAAAAGCTATCTATTGATAATGAATTCATTATTTTTTTAACTTAATTTATGTACTTGTAATCGAGGAATGACAATACAATACAAACAACATCTCACTGCAAGATTAAAATTTTCTCTGATGATATTGACTATTCACAAATCTAATTAATGAACTTGCACAGTTAGTGGCTATGCTCTACCCAACATAATAATTTAGACGTGTTTGGGAATTGTGATTGTATGTTCTATAGAGCACGTTTTTGAATTTGTAAAGTAAACTTATAAATTAGTGAACTTAATAAGTTTAATACTTAATACCTTTAATTTAGAAAATAATTTTACGAATACTCAATATAAGCTTTAAGTTATAAATTAGTTTTTTTAAATAAATTATAATAATTTTTGTAGACGGAGTTTGTACAAATTTTCCGACTCAGACTCCACCAAAAAAGGCACCGACTTCGATGTCCTGGATTTAAGGCCAAACTTGTAGGTGTCTTCTTTTTTGGATATCAAAATTTGATTACACTAACAAAGTGGTTGTCTTAAAAGTCCATATTGATATTGCCGATGGTTCATAGCATATTAATATTACATAAGACATATAAAATTCTCATTTTAGTTATGTTTGAGAAATCATTACACTTCATTGAGTAATATTATTAATTATGATATTTCTTTGGCTCTATGCCAGAATTTTATTGGTTATTTGATAAAATTTAATTTATTCCCATGTTTTACATTCTCATTTTAGTTATCAATGTGGTGCCTTTATCAGGGTTGTGTTATCCGAAGGGCCTGATTGGAGTGATTGTGAATGACTCACCATTAGTAGGTCTTTAATTGATAAATCAGGTAACACTAAAATGAATATGGAACGATATTTTTTTTGGCGTGCGGTTATTTTGACTGAATTACAAAATATTTTCTCATATTAATAAAGTAAATTGAAATTTTAAGAGCTATCCAACTCATTTTAAAAACTAATTACATTTATTTTTAGAGAAAGTTTAACAATTATCCTTTTAAAAACATCGAATATGTAATCATATTTTTAATACAGCCTAATGTTTATAATAAAACACATTACACCTTCATACTGAAGATAGAATAGAGTTAATTCACGAATCAATCCAATTTTTTAGGAGAAAAATTGTAGTTGAACAATTTTTTGAAACAATTCTCCTTTTTGGCATTTCTTTGAAATTAGCTGTTTGTTTCAGAAATAAAGATTTTACCTTAGATATTGAAGAATTTTGATTGAAAAAGTGCTGAGTATGTAGTTATTACTGCATGACTATTTTTGAAACCATGGTACCTTCATAGGATTATGATTTACTCTCCCTCAATTACAGAAATTGCCTTGGATACATATTGCGTAATAGTGTGTATAAATCAAAAATATATAATGCATATTCTTTGTCACTGAATTTATAATTGTTTAATCATGAAACTTTCTATAAAAATAAATTTAATTAGTTTTTGAAATGGATTAGATATGAGCTGCTAAAGTTTCAATTTTTACTTTATTTATGTGAGAAAATAATTTTGCACTTCCCTCCAGTACACAAAAAGACCGTTTTCATTCATTTCATCGTTCCCTGGATAAATACTACGAATCGAACATTTTTTGGGGAGCCCAGGCAGCTCTAGAATGAGTATGTTTTGTTAAAGAGATCAAGATATTAATGTAGGATTTGTCTCTTCATAATATTTATAGACTTACTTGTTATGTAACATCTCATTATTGGAGATACCTGTTTGATTTGTATTACTCTCCAATTTATGTATAATTCCATGTATCAAATGCAATGAGTATGTTGTAATACAGGATTTATCAGGTTGCTTAAGAATGGATTGTTACTGATTAAACTAGGATGATTAACCGTCCTCCTTATTAACTTTTTTTTTATAAGTTCATTAAATTTCCGGTTTTATGAAGGACATATAGAGCATATTAAAGATCAACTTATAATTAGAAAATTTTCAAAACAAGATACAAAATATATTTACTAAAGAAGCGAATATTATTCTTAAATCCATTAATTTCAAAATATTAACCCCCTCAATCATCAACTCTGAGAAAAGACCATGTTTTCTTTTTTTGAAAATCAAAGTATGTTCATTCAATCTGTGATTCCTTTACCTACATAAAAAAATAGACTACCAATAAACTACATAGTAGCAGGGGTTGAGCTTCGATATTACAACAATATACTTTCAATTATTTAAGTAAACAGTAATAAATACTATTATAGTTTTATGTATCCAATCGAATAGATGTAGATAACAATTCATTTCTTATGTAACACTGTACTTCGGTCTGGTGAAGCCTTATTGATTAAATAACCGGAAATTTGTATACTATTATTAACAGTATCTAAACAAGTCTTTAATTTCACTAGCTATAAAATGAATTTATCTTATGAAAAGCATATCACTTAAAATTATGCATTCTATTCTAGAGGCAGGGGTGAGCAAATTTAATAAAACACGTTCACATATTGATACTAATGCACAATTCTATACCATCATCTCTTAATTTATTCCAAATTCAATTTAATGTAGCTTGGTTTAAATAATTTTGTCGTGTACCTCGCGGGAAATAAAAAATGACATAGTCCATTTTTACAAGTGTAATTGTGTTGTTTGACTCAGCAAATCTGATGTTAACACGTCATTAATTTTCATGCAACTATTCTACATTTTATTTCTTTCAACACAAGAGTTATAAGTGTAGGAACAATACATATTTGTATACTAATTCTTAATCCCCCCTTTCACTCTGGCTTCAGTTACCTAATATGTAAATATCTATAAAAAAAACATCCCGAAACTGATCTCAAAATTTGACACCTATACATCGGCCATGTAGGATAATACAAAATGAATAAAATAACCATTTTGAGTAGAGAATAAAAGGCAAAATAACAATATTATTAGAGGAAAAATAATTTATCATTAGCAACTTATTTCAACTATACATATATATACTAAAATACGAATGTTTAAAGACCATGTTTCTTCTTAAGCTCCAAGTCTTCCTTGTAAAGAGTGTTAACACCATCAATCATGGTTTGGACCAATTGAACCTCAGAGTATCCAAGACGATGCTTGTTGGAAATATCATAAGTAACTCCTATTAGAAGAAATTGAATTAAAGATAGAGGTGAAAAGATTAAAAATGCAAAAATTACCAGTTTGGCCTCCAGATTCACCGCGTGTTCCACGGGGTTGAAGGGCAAGTTCTTCACATCTTTTCTTAAGGGCAGGCAATCCTTCTTTGGTCCATCCTGGAAGATCAACGTGGACTGAAGCTCTCATGCCAGTTCCAAGATTGGTGGGACAAGAGTGCAAGTATCCCAATTTGGGATCCAAGAGAAATTCCTTTCCAGATTCCTCCTTGACTGAATCCCCGACTGCTTGGATACCCCGTGCTAATCTCTCAAAGACTCCCTTGACATCTCCACCCTTTTCCATCGAGATGATACGGAGCTGATCCTCCTCATTGACCCAGGTAAGGAATGACTTTTCTTTGTTATGGAAGATACCCCGGCCCTCGGGCCAGTCTCTCTCCATTCCACCCACTTTCAAGTTCCTATCTCCAGACACGAAAAGGAAGTGATCATCAACGAGCTGTTGGCGAACTCCTTCTTCCATGCCCAAAAGGGGATAGTAATTTCCAGAGAGATCTCCCTTTAGCTTCTTGAAAGCGTGGGACATGAGGTCTTCCACATCCAGACGTTGTTGCTTCGTGATTCCGGGAGAGAGACCAAAGCCTTGAATGGAACGCCCAACACGGATACGAGTGGAGTGAACGGGGGCATTGGGATCAATATTGCCCTTAATCTTGGTGGAATCCATGTCAGAGGTGTGAGCAAAGCTGGGAGGGAGTCCGTGATACTCGCAAATGAGGGGAATGAACACTTCCGCAAAATCAACATAAGAGTCTTCATCACCAGCGTAGATACCACAGTGCTGATCGTCAAACTCCACAGCGCATGCAATAGCCTTGGCCAAAGTAAAACCAGAAGTCTTGGTCTGGATACCAGCCAACTTCTCCCATTTCTCCTTGCTTACGTGTTTGGCAACCAAGCTGTGGGTTGAGAGAATGTTGGGGAAAGGAGGAACCTATTATTCAAACAGAAAATCAAATTAAATTTAGAAGAGATGCGAGGCCATTTAATCGAGGAATAAGTTATCCATACTTCGGACATATTGGTATTTAGCTCTTTTAAATATAGAGATGCGAACGGGGCAAGGAGCAAGCGAAGATTGAATTTCTTTTGCTTAGTTAATATACCGGCAGAGAAGTCCAGCTAGGATTATCATTTATTACTCCTCCCCTTTCCTTCTCTACATTAACATGCATTTATACAGCCTGCATAATGCCAACTTGTTCATGCAGAGGCTCTCCCCTCTCACTTCACCAATGGGACGCGCATTTCTCTTTTTTTTTGTCTAACAAAGTTTTCTCTATAATATAGAGATATAATAAAATGTTTAGGGATGCGAGTATTGGTAAACTTGCGGTGAGCATAAAAACTACCGACTGGTTTGTTGTTTATATAAATAAACGATTTCTAAATATTACATCAGATATTACATACCAAATATCATATTTGTCATATTAAAGGACGTGGCAAAAAAGGAAAAACTTGCGCCTTCTCTACCTCGGGCATCATTGTTTTGTTCAGAAAGTTCATTTCTAAATACACATGCAAAGTTCTTATTATCATAAGATAATACACGCCAAATTGATGGGATAATTACATGCTATAGTAATATTCCATGGTTTGAGTGTTCACTTATTTTAATCAATCTTTCCTTGTGTTACTATACTAAGCCAATAAGGTAATACCAAGTTTGAATCTTATTAAATAATATATATATTAACTTATAAACAATTTAAAAGGAACATAGTATTCATTATTACCTAGTCTACAATATTAACTATCTTGAATTAAAAATTAAACTAACTTAAAATTAATCACTACATGACTTTGAATGTCAAACATTTTTTGTATTTGTATTATGATGGGAATTAGACATGAACAAATGCGACCAAAAAGTTTGACACTATACATTACAATTAGAAATTACATATCAACCCCTAATCCTAACACTTTATTCGGCAAAGAATCTTCTTTGGTTAAGAAACTTTCATTGGAAATCCCTGACTCTAATAATCTTATACCTTAATAAAATAAACATGGCCCAGGAAATGTTTTTTATGGAGCCCCAGGGGATCTATTAAGGAGCCAATACACGAGATCACTAAGTCCCGTAGCCGTAGGCCATTAATTTATATAAAAAGAAAACACATTACAATTAAAAACTTCAACTATACGTTTCAAGACTATAAACAAAAACGAAATATGCTACAATACATTAGTAATACATTGGAAAAGTTAGATGAAGTATTAGTAAGAAGCTATAGAAATACAACAAACGCTGTTAGTAAAGGTGATACATCTTGAGCAATAAATCAACGTCACATATATCGCGTGGTTTAATTACAAATTGAAGAAGAAAAAAATCAAATCCTACATCATGAATGTTCAATTGCATAAAAACGCGATCAATTACAACACGATCTTCCGAAGAAAAATAAAGCTATTATAATGATTCCCAAAGTGACAAATATGACAAGTTAATCAAGATGATAAAATAAAAGGTATCGATATTAGCCATTACCCATATTCTAATGTAAATACAAGTAACTTACAGACTCCGCTTTAAGAATTGTCTGCAAAATAAAAATAAAAACAAATAATTAAAATCAATATTCATATATCTGTAGCAGGGGCGTAGTTCAAGGGTCAGTATCACTACATAAATGTTGTAAATCGTGGGAGAGAGAACATTTGAAAGGGCTAAAATATATAAGCCCCTTTCTCCACAACTGCACCCATGATATTTAATCGTACCACAATTATTAACAGGGCAAATAATTGTTGAATTCGTAATAGCAATGCTAAAGCATCGTTTAAAAGTATTATCCTTAACTTTTTCTGTTAACGCATCATCAATATTTTTAATTCGGTTCGTCTATGTATTTCATTAAAATGATGCTTTTTATTTCCCATCAATCATGATGATATTTATGGAAATGACAATTGTCGAAATACTCGTGAGTATAAATTGAAAAGAAATATTTGCGGGTAACCTGCAAGATATTCGTCCTATTATTAACGATTTCTTCCTATTTTTAACAAAGCAAGAAACACTGTAGTTTATATATATATCCGTTAGCAGATAACATGCCGCTTATCAAACTTGCCATATAATACTTTTCTTTCTGATTTACAATCAAGAGGATTTATACAATTTTCAGATCCCTAATGATATTAAAAAAACCTAATTTACAAAACCGTTCCTGGGGTCAGTATAAAATAAAACTAACAAAGTTATAATATGGTTCTTTGAATTCAACAATGACTGTAAATAATTTTATATACTGATGAAAGGAGAAGAAATTGAAATACTGTTTATGTATCATACTTGATTAATTCATCACATCTTCTTTTAATAACATTAAATTAAAATAATCGGAATTCCTTTTAAAAAGTACATGTGGAATAATTTATATGTACTCTGTCGTATTTCCAACCAAGCCATCTAAAGCAAAATTTGCATTTAATTGAGTTTTTAATAGTCAATTGCTTTGAATTAATAATATGGTAATGTATATGCCATTAACGGTAAAATAATTATCGTCTTTAGGGACATTGTATTAGTGTAACAAAATACATAAAATAATTTCAAACAAAAATGAATTAGATTTAAAGGGAAATGTAAAGAAATTAATTACATGCAGATAATAAAGAAAGGGAGAAGAAAATAAATAATGAAGGAAAGTTTAATGATCAAGATTATGAGCGAGGTAAAGACTTCAGCACTTGATGAACTCTTTGACCAACTCATCAAAAAAACAAAACATCCTTTAATATAATGATTAAAAAATAAAAGCAGAGCAAAAGAAACTGAGGTTAGGCAGGGAATAGTGATAGGCTGAAAGATAGCATTAGAGCGAGATACTGTTTTGATAGACCCAATATTAGTGGATGATGTAAATTGAAACTCATGTAAGCAGAGTGTGAAGGGTGAGTAGAAAGATAGATAACTTACAGATTCATAGGTGGTTATTGGCAAGTAAGTGACAAGGAAAACATAAATAGACGTAAAGAGAAGGACAATGCTGAGGAAGGAACGGAAAGAGGAGGAAAGGATGTTGTTCAAAAAGGAAGAGAGTCGTACCATCGTGGTAGGTTTCCAACTCATAAAATGGTTGTTAGTAGTAGGCAATAGGGAAGGGAGAATAGGACTCTGGATTATGAATTCCACTCAACTCTCGGAGTTGCATCTAACGTACTAATACTAATTCTATTCTAAGCAGAAGTACGTCAAAAAAGAGGAATATATAGGGGCATGACGTCATAAGGAGAGACATTCACGAAACTGCAGCAGCTTGAACTAGCTGGCTGCTACTGCTAGACATAAGCTGATCAAGTGACCTGTGATTCTGAGCCATTTCCCAACAAATAGATGCTGTTGCTAAGGGCTCAAAATGAATATAAAATGGTCCATGGACTCCTACTCCTCGAGAAGGAAGAGGACAATACACAAGATATGAGCAGAATAGGAGTAGAGACTCAATGATTCGACTCTGAACAATTCCAGTATTTTAGTAGTTACCTTCTCGCCTTTGAGGAATTTAAAATAAACGAAAGCCCCTCCAAGAGCAGCTAATGTAGCTTTGGCACTATTGGCACGTCCATAAATAGTCGTACTGTTGAAGTAATGCGAGAATCCTTTTTGTTCTGCCATTTTTGAGTGTTCAACTCCAATTTCCTCCTTTACTCGAGTGATGCAAGAACTCGAATGTCTATTTCTACCTTAAAAAAGAAGAAGGAAAGAAAAAGAAAAGAAATGTCGGCTTCCAGCTTCATAATAAATAACAAATAAAGCAGGGTTGCCACTTTATGACATGGAAAATCATTTCTGTGCGTATCCAATTTGTTCGATACAATCCTCATGATCACATAACATCTTTCTAATCACTCATTTCATACTGTCATATTCAAAAGGATCCCCTGATATCTTAATTAGGACTATCCTTTGGTAATTGTACATTATCAAGGGAAAGCTGAGACCCGTGCCATGAATAGGAAAATGATAAAAGTTTCACACTCCTGCTGATACGGATAATAATTTATATACTATTACAGTAAGAAGATCACATTGCATATTGTAATAACTAATAATGAACTTAATGCAATGCAATGCTTGCTTTCTTGAAAGTCAACTACATTGTTGTTCGTCTGATTATATATACCGACAATACAATATACATGTATCAATAATATCATAGACTATATATACTAATGTTGATAGTACAACCTAATTTAATTACCTAGTTTCTAATAATTCTCTAAGTTACGTCTGATGCAGTCTGTTATGTATTTATTTTTTAATACTAAAATGGTTGCTCGGTTTACCTTAGGCGTTAATTAGGTTTAATTAAAGAGATTCTAACTAAGGAGAGAAGTTACATATATATCGATGGAATTTTTTGTTTTCCTTGAATACTGATAGGTATACAATTCTCTACTTACGTTATGATAATCCTTTGACTCGCTTTATTGGCTTATGGATGGTATTTTTGTTGATAAATATTACAGTTTATTCTCTCGCATGCTACAAATATGTTCCATCGGCTATCGCCATCCCTAGTTATTTTTTCATTGAGAGTGAACATATTTCAGGTACTTTTTTTCTTGAATCGTCAATTTTCTATGTTACTATTAACATTGATTATTTTAGCCGTTATGTCGCCTTCTTTGGTTTACCAACTTAGTTATTGCAGGTGAACTAACAGAAACTTGTTTTTTAATCAAAGGTACCTTTTTTTCTGACCACCATCAACAACAACATTTTCAAATGTGTAAAAGTTATATAAATCTATATTTTTGGGTACTTTAAAAAATATTTATATTATCCCTGTAAATGCAACGTTAAGAAGTTTTATTAAATAAATATAGTCTCTGCTGTAAAAATTGTATCATATTTTACAAGAATTAATTTTAACAATTAATTAGTATAGCCAACCACACAACAGGAATTTGAAGTGTTCCTTTAGGACAGATTTTAATCCAATAATATGTAAACCAAAAAATAATTTTCCCTTCAATCAATTCAGGATGAGCTCACAAAATATATACTCTCAATATAATTAATTAAAAGCTTAGCATTTAAAATTCGTATAATTTTTGATTGGCTTTCCTCGAGATTAAAAAAAAATCAATCATGAAATTGAATAAAAAATTGTATTATTCATACATTTTCCAAGACAAAAAATATATATAACATATATAAACATTAAAATACAAATAATACAGATGCCTCTAAATATAAAAACACAATGATATTTGACGAATTAATACTTTGCTTAACTAAAATAGATCGTTCTTCACATCAATAAATAAATATTATTATATTTTCCAATTATATAGCAATTACACTTTTAATTAGCTTAAATACAAGTAAAAATCATAAATATTCCTTAAAAAAATAAAATAATCTACTTTTCAAATCTAATAAATTTAAAGACAGGTGATCGTTAGATATATGACAAATCAAACTCATCAATTTTGCTGAACTCCGATGATTGATTGATTTCCCAAACCAGAAAATCTTCTTCCTAAATAAATATTTAAAGTTAATTGCTTATAAATATGTACATGTATAGAAGCAGCATAAAAAGATCCTGAAAACACTTTTTGTGGGAACTTATTCTGCATTTTTTTATATTACAAGATACTGTTCTTTAAATTATATTGGTGATATTTTTCGAATAATTGGGATAGAAAGTAGAAAAGTAAAACAAATCAAATTCAAAGTGAGAGTATGCTATGATGACTCATTGTCTACTTTCAATGACTTATCACAATATAAAGGAGGAAAGAAGATCCACTACAGATTTATTCATTTAAATTGAGTGACGGAATTCAATTTTTTATCAAGTATTTAATATGATGATGACTTAAACATCAAATTGTTTAGCTTTATTTAAGTAAAATTCTTAGAAAAGATACGTTCTCTAAACTTTACCATTTTTACAATATTATTATTTTACCGGAATAAAGATAAATTTCAGGCTTAACTGTATTTTTTCAGTCATGAAAATTATCATCGTAATTTCTGATTAAGTAAAAATACCTAGTAAAGAAAAAATGAAGTTTTCTCCTTCAATCTTTTTATGATGCAACTACACATATGTATTCAGACAAACATCCTTATCGATAATTTATAATGGATCAGTGATGTTTTTAATACCTCTCTTTTCGAGCGTTTTGGTGAATGGTCATTTTCACTTGATAATCTTTTACGCTTCCGACATATATTTTTATTTACCAAATTGGTAACCGCAATATTTTCATCACTGGAATGATACAATATTTACTTCACGTTAAATCAAAACGTACATTATGAACTCACCCAATCGCATCCTCCTCATCCAAAGATACATGCTCATCTTCATCTGTTTTAACCAAAGACTTTTCAATATTTTTATTTACACGACTAGTTTTTTTCTCATCATCTTGTAGATCATTAAACAATAATGTGTCATTTAAACTTTTTTCCCTCCGTACTTTCCGTCTTGTAGACACGACTCGTGTAAATTTAGGTATAATTTTTGGTGCTTTAAAAATTGATACGTCCAACCTTGTCGGCTTCGGTCGATTTACATGAGGTGATATTGATTCATTCATCCTTGGAGGAACATTAAGTGTTTGAGCATTGATTATATTTGAAGGTGAAATTCCACCAAATAAACTATTATCATCATCAGAGTCGTCAAAACCAAAACAATGATCTATTTGTTCTTTGATAGACATGGGTTTAATAAATTTAGGAGTTGATATTTTATCTACTGCAAACTTGATCGTTTTGGGGACTGACGGAGTAATTAGATTACTTCTTCCTGGCGTTGAAGATGAAAATAATCCCTTTTTAAAGCCACTTAATCGAACAGATTTATTGACATTCATATTTTGGCTCTTTTCATAATCAAAATTTGACTCCTCACATTCAAAATGACAGGGTTCAATAGATGGATTATCATAGTATGCTTCATCAATTACATCATTATTACTTCTAATGCTGCATGGAGCAGAAGTTTGGAACGGTTCAAATATTGTGAGTTTCTTGATAGGCTTTGGGGATTTGATTGGAGGACTTGTGTGTAATTTGTTTTGAGGAGGAACTTTTATCGTTTTTTTGACAATCTTAGTCATTTTCGTTTTTCTCGCAGTGGGAGCCCTTTTCTTTCTTTTCCTTTTTATGGGACGATAACTTTCATCGCCATCATCTTCCAACACATCATAGACATCTTTTGCATCCGTAGATTCATCCCAACTCTTCATTGCGTTTGCATAAATTGGTTTCTTGAACAAAGATATATTTTGTATACTCTTAAGAGGAGATGGAGCTAATTTTGGTGGATTTGACACCTTTTTAACAGGAGTTTTACACGCTTTTTTAGAAGAAGAGTTAAGGCTCTTAGCATTATTAAGAGATATTTGTATATCTTCAGTATCCTTTTCTAATTCATTCAAAATATTATTATTCGGGCTAGCTTCAAGTTTTTTAGGAGAACTATTGGAATTCCTATTAGTTTTAGCCTTCGAGGATTGTTTTATTGGTGTCTTTGAGCCTACTCGACTTGTAACTACTTTTTTTTTACTATTTGTGATGGAACTATTGGAATTCCTATTATTTTTAGCCTTCGAGGATTGTTTTATTGGTGTCTTTGAGCCTACTCGACTTGTAACTAGTTTTTTTTTACGATTTGTGATGGAACTATTGGAATTCCTATTAGTTTTAGCCTTCGAGGATTGTTTTATTGGTGTCTTTGAGCCTACTCGACTTGTAACTACTTTCGCTTTACGATTTGCGATGGAACTATTAGAATTGCTATTAGTTTTAGCCTTCAATGATTGTTTTATTGGTGTCTTCGAGCATACTCGACTTGTCACTACTTTCGCTTTACGATTTGAGTTAGAACTTTTGGAATTCCCATCAGTCTTGGCCTTCAAGGATTGTTTTATTGGTGTCTTTGAGTCTACTCGACTTCTAACTACTTTCGCTTTACAACTGGACTTGAAGTCGTTTGGAACTTCCACTTTCTTCTGAGGAGTTACATCTCTTCTAGAACGGCTTCTTTTTATGTTGATATTATTAGGAGTTGGGTTTTTTTCTTTTACGGATGGAGATCCGCTATAAATAAAATTTATTTATCTTCAGTACTTATGATTTAGTTGCATATAATATAAATTTACCTTTTTTTTTGATGATCTTTGGAACTTCTTTGGAGGATGAGATGTGTTCGTGGAAGTATTACTGTCACTGACATTGCTGCTAACTTTTCGCGTAGATCGAGATCCTTGACGACTTGGAGTTTTGAGATTGGAGTCCTTCGTCTTTTTAGTTGTTTGACTCCTTGTTCTCATTTTTAATTTGAGGGGCTCAGAAGCCTTCGGATTGTCAAATTTGTTATGGGCTTAGGGAGAAATTTATTGTTGAGAATTAAATTTATAAATAAAATCGGACACAATATTACCACTTGTTCTCCAAAATCGCGCCTTATTTCAGCTGTTGTATTAATAATCTGACTATGGCCGAATGGAAAATCAAGTATATAACGTTACCTTTTCGTTTCCGTTGCGACAACTCATTCGTAGACTTTTATCTGTTTCAAATAGGGATCATTTTTATTTGACAAAATTATTTAATGATAAGTAATTACATTAGCGAACATAACAGTATTTTTGGTCTACAATAAAGAGTTGGTTGAGGTTACGTGGGTTTATAAAATGTGTGTTCTAGATTGAAGTATTACCTGAATAACAAGAAAACAATATTCTTGTGCCTGTACAGTGGTTGTTTTCCATAATAGGAACGTATCAATGAGGTCTCTAAATATCAGGAGTGACACTAGCTCTGATAACGCAACCTCATGATAAATAACATTTATAGAAAAAAAAATAGAATGGCAATACCTAACAAATAAAATTTATAATTTAGATATTCACAGATTTCAATTACGGTGGGAACAAAATTGGATTTTCTACTTATCCGTCTCTTTTTATAATCTAAAATCTAAAGTTTTAATATATTATACCGACATATTTTCTTTAACATCCTATATTTTGCTGATTGTATTTATATACATTCAGTAGAAATACATATAGGTGATGGAAAACAAAACCAATAAATTATATTTTAAAATTAATAGTGGTCCTTTACAACAACTTTACAATAAACCCAGACTAAATGGGTGTACATAAGAAGACCAACAAAAAATAACTTTTGTTGTATGTATGGCTTGTGATGTACTTTTATGTGTATTAAATGATATAAATTGCTTCCAAAAATATCCCCTTTAAAATCTTTCAATAATGTTTTAGAGAAAATAGTAAAAATATGATTATTTTTTATGCTAAATTGCATGCAATAGTATCATATGTAATTGTTTTATCAAATAGAATATAAAATTCAAACATACATATAAATAATATAACTTAATTTTTTGAAGGATAAAAAACTTACTCTACAGTTAACACCCAGATGAATACCAGTATCCCATAAATCATAATTATCTCGGTAAACGAAAGGAACTATACTTTTTTTATTAACTGGAATAATGTTAGTATGATCCTAGAGGCTCAACATTCAGATATCCTAAGGGCTTGGAAGGGTTAAAACTTTATTATTCTCATTTTGATGAGGTTGCGCAGTCAGAACTAGTGACACTCCAGATATTTATGATCTCATGGGATATATTGATATGGGTAGTACGTTCAATGCTTGCACAACAAAGTTCCCTGGTTATTATTAGAGTACTTCTCAAGGGTACCATATGATGTGATTGTTATGATTGCATCTGCATGAAATTGGAGGATTTGTATTTGAGAGATCCAGCGTACATCTACTGCTGTGACGACTGATCCTGACTCTGTTTCTTATCTAGCTGATTTCTTGTGTTGCCTCGTTTGAATAATTGAATGTGTAGATAGACTTTTGGAAGCGCTAGAAGTAGATTTGGAGTGCTACGGATCCAAGTGCCAAAGAGAATTAATATCCAATGGCACACAACTATCTCGTGACGGCGCACCCCCCAACAGCCGTGACCGAGTGCGCCACGGGGAATTTCACAGGTCCGGATGATTTGAATTTAATTTTGGCGAAAGGCAATGTCCTGGAGGTGTATGCAGTGACTCCCGAGGGCCTGAAAGCCATCAAAGAGTTCAGTATCAATGGGTGTGTGGAAGTCCTTCGCTTCTTCAGACCCAAAGGGAAGTCCAAGGACCGGCTCTTCATTGTTACAGCTCGAAACAACGCCATGATCCTGGAAGCGGAGGATGGAGAAATCCTGACAAGAGCCAATGGGAATGTAGAGGATCGCATCGGTAAAAAGTCTGAAACGGGAATCCTGGCTGTGATCGACCCTGAAGCGAAATTGATTGGGCTTCGTATCTACGATTCTCTGTTCAAAGTGATTCCCTTGGACACGGAGACCTCTGAGCTGCGTGCATACAATATCCGCATGGAAGAGCTTCAAGTCTATGACATTGATTTCCTGTACGGCACTTCCCAACCCACGATTGCACTACTTCATCAAGACGTACATGGGAGACATGTGAAAACGAGGGAGATCTCCCTCAAGGATAAGGAGTTTGTCAAGGTTCCTTGGAAGCAAGATAATGTGGAGCGTGGAGCCTCTATGCTCATTCCCGTTCCCCTTCCCTATGGAGGCTGTATCATTGTAGGAACGGAATCCATTTGCTACCACAATGGATCTCATTATCAAGCCATTGCTCCCCCCAAGATGCAAAGCTCCACCATCATTTCCTATGCACGTGTTGATCCCGATGGTAAACATTCATTCCTCATTCTTTGATTGATTTTCACTCATTTCCTCTGCAGGGTCACGCTATCTATTAGGTGATATGGCTGGCCACCTTTTTATGCTTTTACTCATTAAAGAAGAACGAATGGACTCTGGTGTTCATGTGGGTGATCTCAAATTGGAACTACTAGGTGAAGTGACTATACCGGAATGTATGACTTATCTTGATAATGGCTACGTGTATATTGGTTCTCGTCTTGGGGATTCTCAAATGGTTCGTCTCAATGTGGAACCCGATGAAAATAATTCCTATGTTACGGTTGTTGAGTCCTTTACTAATTTAGGACCCATTAGTGACATGGTTGTAGTAGATCTTGAAAGGCAAGGACAAGGTCAACTAGTGACGTGCTCTGGTTCGTACAAGGAAGGATCTCTAAGAATAATTAGAAATGGTATTGGTATTCATGAGTTAGCTTCCATCGATCTCCCTGGAATCAAAGGAATGTGGGCACTTCAATGCGGAGAAGAAATTGGTAAACATGATAACACACTGGTTCTATCTTTTGTTGAACAGACAAGAGTTTTGACCTTAAATGGAGAAGAGGTCGAAGAAACTGAGATAAAAGGATTTTTAGCAGATCAACAGACATTTTTTACGGGTGCTGTTGCCCATAATCAAATTGTACAGATAACTCCTGTGTCTGTTAGACTTATTAATCAGAGAACTTCCCAACTTGTTGCGTAAGGAGATATTTATTTCATCTTATAAATCAAAGTCTAATGTTTTTCATTTGTTTTTGATATCAAATACTATCTCAATTTACTTGTAGTTAGTTATATTACTTTGAATTCACTCTGTCTTTACTTCCATCTTTTTTTAACTATGCATTAGAGAATGGAAACCACCGGGGGATCGTAGAATTAGTGTGACTGCCTGCAACTATTGTCAAATAGTCTGTGCTGTTGGACCAATTTTATTTTTTGTTGAGGTGGGTTTTTAATTCGATTTATATCCATTTTATTGTTTTTAAATGTTTTGTATTTATAGGTTAAGGATGGCTCTTTAGAACTAAATGGAGATCAAACTTTAGAGTATGAAGTTGCTTGTATCGATATTACACCCTTAGGAGACGATTCTACTTGTCCTTCAGAGATTGTGTGTGTTGGACTTTGGACAGATATCAGTATTCGCGTTTTTAAATTATCTACCTTGGAAGAAATTACTAAAGAACCTCTTGGTGGAGGTAAGAAAATTATTATTTTATTTCTTGAATCATTTTCTCTGTTCAGAACTATAAAACTCATAAAAACTAAACATGCACACTTTAATATATTAAGCTAATTGTAGGTTAACTAAGTTAAATAATTATCTGATTGCCTCATACAGTTTTGAGCAACAACATCTGGTATCCATACAGCTGTATGCTGACTTCTAGGCATTTGAAGCCGAGTAGTTAATCTTATCCAACCATCAAGTTGAAACTGATATAAAGCGTTCACGTATGAGTTACTATTTTTCTTGTTTTCCTGACCTCCTACAATTATTAGGTTAAAGTCATTTATTTGTACTATAGCAGCATCTGTTATTGGACATGGCAAATCAGGTCCTTTTATCCAACCTTTCCATATTGCTGTCAAATCTAAAATTTCGGTTTTATTAGTGGTACCTTTCCCTAGGGTATTTCCACCTCCTACAACAATGTATTTATTCTTATACAATCCACATGCATGCCCTGTCCTGCCATCTTTTAAGTCTGGCCCAAATCTCCATTCTTTTGTTGACCAGTTAAAAATCCATGTTTTAGCAGAGTTTGGACTTTGGATTCTACGGCCACCAATTACCATGGTTTCAAAATCATTGATTTGTACCATGCATTGTTGTTCTAAAACTGTAGGGAGTTGGGGACCAGGATTCGTTTTTATATTGGGCAACATGACTATTTCAGTATCCGTTTCTGACGTTGGCACCCACCAGCCTTTTCCTGGAATAAAAGCCTCTCCTGTACCATGTATTGCTCTATTAAAAACGTCTGGGAAAAATTTCCATTCACCAGTGCTAAGGTACATTCTGCATCCTCCTTTAAAAAAATTCAGGCCATAACCACATAGTAATGGAAAGCTCTCATTTACAAGTGTAGCCTTAATAACGATATTACGTTTATGAGATTCTTCTAAAAAGCATTTGTAGTTGGGGTTCTCCAAGTCAACAATTTCGGGTTTTGCGTCACCTTCTTGTGAATATCCTCCTGCTATCAAAATTTTGGTTGAAAATTGACTATCAGTAAATCCTCGGGGTAATTCACTTTCATATTTGCAGTTCTTCACCTCAGCTGTAACACAAGTTTTGCAGTCATTAATAATATCTGTGCAGTTTTTATAAAGGCCACAAAGTCCATTCACAAAAGTTAGGTATTTACATTCCTTCAACTCTGAGCACCTATTAAGACACTGATGAGCACTTGAAGTTTTTTGAACTCTTATTCCCGTTCCTTCACATCTTCCAACTTTGAAACAACGTGGACACTCAATTTGGCTTGTAATACAATCCTTACAATCCTTAAAATTGATACATTCTTTTAATGCAATGCAAAGCTTCGAGTGTGCAACATATGTATACCAGTGACACTCCTTGGTCTTTGAACATAGCTCTTGGCATTTTTCTTTACCTTCAGTGAGTTTGAAATTCTTCCAGTGAGAATTCGTACATTCCTGATTCAAGTCACAACGATGAAGTATTTCTCCAGTTGAAAGAAGGGAATAATGATAAAGTAGACTTATCAGGATAAATATTTTTTTTTCTATCACCATATTTTATGAATGAAGTTTTCCTACTAAGCTTTACATAAATGAAAATTGCTTTAGGATACAGTCCTAATTTTCTAATTCAACAATTGAAGGGCCCCCTTATGTTTCACAGAGAGCTATGAGTATGTATATTATATGTGTTTTTACTGATTTATTTATCTATTTTTTATTATTATTGTTGTCATAATTACTATTACGAGTATAAGAAAATAATAATCTCCTTATTTTAATTTCAGAAATTATTCCACGTTCTATTTTAATGACTCAATTTGAAAGGACCAATTATTTATTATGTGCACTCGGCGATGGATCCCTATTTTATTACGTTTTAAGTCCTCAAGGATGTTTGACAGAAAAAAAGAAAGTAACGCTTGGAACTCAACCCGCAGTTTTAAGGAAATTCAAAACGCAATCAACGACAAATGTTTTTGCTTGCTCCGATAGACCAACTGTGATATATTCTTCGACTCAAAAATTAGTTTTTTCTAATGTTAACCTCCGAGAAGTAAAGCATATGTGCCCTCTCAATGCAGATTCTTATCCCGATAGCTTAGCCCTGGCCACTGACAATACTGTCATTTTTGGAACAATCGATGAGATTCAAAAGTTACATATTCGCACCGTTCGGCTTAATGAAACTCCAAGACGACTTGCATATCAAGAAGAAACTCAAACCTTTGGAGTAATAACGATGAGACAGGACATTCAAGGAAAAGATGGACTAGTTCCATCTCGGCCATCTGCCAGCACGTTATGCCAATCCACTACATTAACAAGTTCCGTTGGTACCCTTTGTAGTAATAGACAGTCCTCAGGTGGTACAGGAATCGGAGGAGCTCAGGAATATGGACAAGAACAAGATGTATTTAGTTTACTTATCTTAAATCAACACACGTTTGAAGTAATTCATTCGCATCAACTCATGCAACAAGAGTGCGGACAAAGTTTGTTGTCATGCAAACTAGGCGAGGATCCTAATCCATATTATATTGTTGGAACTGCGATGGTTAATCCTGAAGAATTTGAGCCTAAATCTGGAAGGATTCTTATATTTCAGTGGAGGGATAATAAACTTAATCAAATTGCTGAAAAAGAGATTAAAGGCTGTTGCTTCTCTCTTCAACAATTCAACAACAAGCTACTGACATCAATTAATAGCACAGTTCGCTTGTGGGAATGGACTCCAGATAAAGAACTCCGTCTTGAGTGCTCCTTTTTTAACAACATGATAGCATTACTGACTCGTACTAGAGGGGATTTTATCTTAGTTGGAGATTTAATTCGATCAATGACATTACTTCAATATAAAACTATGGAAGGAAGTTTCGAAGAAATATCGCGGGATCATCTCCCTAATTGGATGACAGCTATTGAGGTACTCGATGATGATACTTTTCTAGGAGCCGAAAATGCTTCAAATATTTTTGTATGCGTTCGTGATAGGTATACTATTATTGTACATATATTTAAATCAATGGAGGTAGTCTAACCTATTTTAATTTTCACGTATTTAGTGCGGCCTCTACTGATGAAGAACGTCAACAAATGACCGAAGTTGGCCGAATTCATATTGGTGACATAATAAACGTTTTTCGACATGGGTCTCTAGTTATGCAAAACCTGGGAGATTCAAGTACTCCACATACGGGGAGCGTCTTGTATGGAACTATTCTTGGGGCTATTGGTAAGAATTAATCTTTGATTTTAATTTTTTTTCCTGTAATAACTTTTTATTTATTACTTTAGGCTTGGTCACGCAATTACCGACGGATTTTTTTGATTTCTTAACAGATTTACAGAGCAGATTAACTAAAGTTATAAAAACAGTTGGGAAGGTTGAACATAAATATTGGCGTAGTTTCTCAAATGAAAGAAAATCAGAGCCCATGGAGGGATTTGTTGACGGTGATCTAATTGAGACTTTTCTAGATTTAAGTCGTGATAAAATGTCGGAGGTTACGAATGGACTACAAATTGCTGATCCAGGAACGGGAAATAAAGTAGATGCATCTGTGGACGATATTATCAAAATTGTCGAAGATTTGACAAGAATACATTAGTAATGATTATTTGGCATTAAATTTAGTGAAATAAATATTTAAGGAATAGTCATTCAGTGTTATAATTTCATAAGAGCTTACAATTAATTACTTAATTGTGTGATAATTATATTATTTGAACTTGTGTATTTTTTGTACTTTTGTCTGCTCTATTTAAAATCCATTTAACAACGACAATATATTAATTACAGAAGAAAAAAAAATCATATTTTGAATTCCATGTTCAATTATATTAGTACTTAATTCGCTTATTAACAATCTTTAATTAGTTTTTGGGTTTTCAAGATGGTTACATTTGACCTAAAGGAATATTTTTATCCACTTAAAGTAGGGATTTCAACTTTTTGAAGAAAAAATCAATAAGTCACATAGTAATTTATTTAATCTTTTTCAAATTTTATGCTTATTTTAAATATGTGATCGTACAATCCTGAGAAAATGCAATTGGTTCAAAATGACAATATTTTAAGGGTATTGTTTAAGAAGGAATTTCGCCTCGAATTTTCAAATGTTGTATGTTGTACTGATAAGGTTTATAATTTTATGTTAAAATGCATCGTATTGTGGCATTTCTTCCTAAAAATTGAAAAACTATTCAGAAAATGTGGGTACTCATGAAAGAGACGCACACACAAACTATTATATAATTAGTGTTTCCGGAATTAAACAATGCAATTAAAGGCTCGCACTTCTTTATTTCAGTATCCGAATAAAATTGAGAGGTACTATGTCTCAAACGAGATCAACTCGTGTAGCTGAACACAACACTTCTCCCTCCCTGTTCAAAACTGCAAAACATAGATATTTTCTAAAAAACAAATACATTTTTTTACACCTAATAATCATACTTAAAACACAATAAAAAAAAATTAATTAAAAGCTACGTATGTAGCTTTTAGTCGATTAATTGTCTGCTTTGTAGGTTTCCTTTGTTTATCCAGAACGAAGTAGTCTTCATGTTTTTCCAGAATTCTGAAAGGTCCCTCACAATCAAGGGGGTCCTAATAGGAGCGTTCATGATAAAGGCCTTTTCTGCAACGTGTAACTTTGTCTCCTCTGATGAGACTCCTCGCCCAACGGCCGAGTGATGATTAGCTTTGATATTATGATTAACTAACTTCTCCCTTCCAAATACGTCGGGGAGATAAGTAATCATTAGTCCTTTAATGAAATGATTTTAAATCTCGATGGGCCTCTCTAATCCTGAAGAGCTCTTTCTCTCTCGAAGGTCGAATATCGAGTCTACGTTACATTTAAAGCCTTACTAAAGAATCCTAATCGGAGGAAATTGCCTCGATCATATTGCTGTTCCAGAACTCCGCCAATAGCTTTGTCGGACGCGTCGACAGTCAGAAAAAGGTCCTTCTTGGGGGAATAATGTCCAAGTATATCAAAAAGAGTATCCCGTAATTTGAGGAACAATGAGTTGCCTTCTTCCGTCCACTCCACGGAGGAACCTTTGAACTTGTTAACAATTTATACAATGGGGCCAACACTCAACAGTGCCCCCAGTTTGGGAACAAATCTTCTATAATAATTAACCATCCCAATTAACTAACGCAAGTCTTTACCTTTTCTGGGTCGATCAAACACTCTCATCTGATAGAGTTTTTCTTGGATGGGACGAATACCGTTTTCACTGACTACATGTCCCAAAAATTCAATCCTTGCATTGCAAAACTCACTTTTCTCTACACTGTAAGCAAGATCATTTATCCTTCAGAATATGAAGAACCTGCTTGATGTGATTGTGAGGCTCTCTTTCTTACAGAGAAGCCACCATTATATCATCGATGTAAGCAAATACAAACTCCATATGTCCAAATAACGAATCTATCGATTGTTGGAATGTAGTAGATGCATTACTGAGTCCAAAGGGAATCCTCCTAAACTCGTACAATCCGTACAATATGTAGTAATAGCCGTTTTCTTGGCGTCTTCGCTCGACATAGAAACCTGATAGAAGGCGCGCTTGAGGTCCAATTTGATGAAATATTTGCAACCTCCAATAGTTCGAATGAAGTCGTGAATATGAGGTATTGGGTATCGATCTGGGAGCGTAAGGTTGTTCTATTGCCTATAGTCTCCGACCATACGCCGGGAACCGTCTTGCTTTTCCACCATATTTATTGGGTACGACCAATTTGATTTTGACCTTCGCAAAATTACCGCTGAAATTAGTTTAGATATCTCAGCCTTAACTATAGCTTCCTTCTATGGAGTTATTCGACAAATACGCGAGTAACAAGTGCTCCCTGTTGTAAACATCTCGTGTTTGACACCATGACGAGGCTCAAAACAGATTTCCTCCTCGGACTGAGGGATAAGAAATTCGAAACATAATTTATTGGCTATATTACAGTGCTCTTGTATTCTTGTCAGCTCTTCGTTACGTCTTTATGTCGTTAGGTCGTAACATTCTACATTCCATATCGACACCGTATTCTTTGTTTGCTACAACAGACTAACATTCAACCCGGCCAACAGGCTCAAACTCGATCCATAGTTTCTTCAAACCATATATTTTTAGGGAAACTCTGTTGGCAGTAACAAGCTTAGGAGAGGCACGATCAATATAACTGGAATGGGATATTTTCGGAACTATAGACCGCTGAAATTTAGTATCGATGAGGAACCATTTTTATAATTACTGACAAATTAAAGATTATTAGGCATTGAACCTGAGTCTATACTTGATGAACTGCAGATTTTTTACGTCGAGTTTGGTACTCGACGACTGATCTGTTTTTTGAACTAATAAGTTTGGGAAAATATGAGGCATTTTGCATTTAGTCGCTTTTTACCCCATTTCCGATGGTAGAAGCATTTCATCCGTTTACTAGTAGGGTGAAGTGAAGAACCAGAAGGGCTGTCGATGGTACTAAGGATACTAGGTTTTCTCTGATGAAGTGGCATTGTATTTGATGATCCTTATCAAATCTGACAAATTCTTATCAGCAAACATAACGGAAAATCCAGCTCTTTGGCCCTCCGTAAGACTCCTTATATGGATGTCCGGGATGTTGGAGAGGTAACCTACAATGCTCAATTTGGTCGACATCATGATTTTGAGGCGCTTCAATCAGCTGAAACAGTCTCTCTATTTTATGTTGTGTCGAAATTTTATATTCATCCAGGATCTTTGCCTTCATATCAGAATAGGGTGTGCTACTCGGGTTATCTTCATAATCAAAGAAATCTAGGACTCCTTCGTCAATCGCCGATAGTAGGTGAGTATAGTCATATTATTTTTCATTTTATTAGCCTCTTTTGAAATGTTTCGACACTCTCGTTGCTATAATATTCTTTCTTAGATCAAGTAGTGGAAATGATTGAGACTGCCCCATGTCGTCACCTATTGCATTTTCCCACATGAGCAGAAGTTCTTTCAGGTGAGTTTTGTTCTTCTTTACGCTGGAAAACCGCTTTCCTGTCGTCCGCAGGTTTGTTCTTTACCAAGTCCTTGACCTGGGTGATGTTGTTGGGTGTCCTTGTCTCCCGGAAAGCCCCGATGACACCTTTCTTGAGCTTAAAGGTACCCTCCTAGATCTCACCAGCCCACCGAAAGATGGTTGCACAACTAGGGCAGGCATCAGGGTAAATCATAGTAAGGTCGATGTGGATCTCAGACACTGTTTTGCCCAGTTTGTAGTGTATCAAAAGGAATGAGCAAAAATTGCAAGTCTCCGTGTTCAGCGACGAATGGAGAAACATGTGCAAATGTGGTGTGTAGGCATTATTTATTAATCTCTGAATAATTATAGAATTTTTTTCTACCATAAAATTCATGAGAAAATCGATGCTGGTGAATTTTGTAGCTATCTCTTCTCCTTAACCTCCAAACAAATTTTTTGAAAAAAACATCAAATATTAAATATTTAAAAAAAAATAAAAATCAATTAATAAATTTATTAGAAAAAAATTTCAAAAATCTATAACTATTCACAAAAAATTAAATTTTTTTGCGAAAAAATTTCAAAAATCCATTGTTATTCACAAAAAATTAAAAAAGGCCGTAGTAGCTCACAAAAAATTTCTAAAACCCATAGTTATTTACAGAAAACTTAAATTTTTTTGTAAAAAGCATTTGAAGCATTATTATTATAAATTTCAAAAATGCATAACTATTCAGAAGAAATTATATTTTTAGAAAAAAATTTCAAATAAAATCTATCAATTACTTATTCTTTGTCTAATTTAAGCTCAATTTACAATTGACCCGAAAGGTTTAATAAGGATAATTTGTTTATATGAATTGCGTGTAATTCGTTGTAGAATACTTAAAAATGTAAGACATACTCAAAAACTGAGAAAAATAATAATTCTAGCTTACTTTTGCGTACATGGGACACATAATTTATCACCCATTCTTTCTTTTAAAATAACATTCAGAGCTTTAGCTCAGGGGTGTCCGCACAGGTTGGGTTGGAGGGGCTGTAGCCCCCCTCCAAAAAATGAAAAAAAAATGTTTTCTTTTTACTTGAAATTTTTTTCTTAAAAAGGTCATTTTGGCAAATTATGGAGCAAAGCCAAAAATTTCATATTTGAAATTTTTTTCCGAAAAAATTTAAAAGTTTTTTTTACCAAAAATTTAATTTTTCAAATTTTTCTTCCAACAAATTTAATGATTAGAAATATAATCAAATATTAAAAACCCTGCTAGATCTAATTGAAAAAGAAAAAAAATATATCCCTACCTAATCGTCATAATATTAAAACAAAAATTATTCGAAAATATTTCCAAGTTCGGTTTTAGATGCACGCGAAACTTTCTCGAAATAGACGAATACAGAAAGGAGGAATGATAAACAATGTTCGGGCTAGTAAAAGAGCTGGTATCCATGAAATTGTGCAACGTATATCTGAATTATTGCACACATTTAATTATAATTAAGTATTTAAACGTATTATTTCCTAAAAAGATTATTTAATTTTATAGTGTAAAATTCACATAAGTATTTAATATTTAAAATGTAAATTCGGTTCTATTTGAACTTTATATATATGTTAAAAAATAAATTTTTAATTGAATTAATTTCTGTCTTTGATATAGATAATGAAACAAAAAATTAACAACTATTTTATAGAAAATAATAATTTTAAATCATGAAACATGAGAGAATAACAAATATGTATCAGTCGGTGCAATAGCTGTAGATGAAGGTCTTATTTCTCTCCCTTATATTTTACAAAAATTGTTATAGATCTTTTTAGTCTGTTCGCTCTTTCCCTTGAGTCATTTACTGGGAACTAATTGTAATATTGTAATTTGTTCCAAGGTTAAAAGAAATACAAGGTTATACCATAACGGGTCTACGACGGATTTTTGACTTCCAATACGCTTTAAGTATTGACGTCATAGTAGGTGTGTGGTTGCGTGTTTTGTCAAAATCGATTTTTCTTGCCCAGCAGTCGGTACGATACATTAAATTGAAAATTCTTGTAATAGCGACGTCATAGGCTATGAGTGGTTGAATGTTTTGTCAAAATTTGCCTATCTTGTCCAACAGTCGGTACAAACTAATTTGGTCTTTGAAAAAATTTCTGTCTGGGCCGGTACCAAAATAAAAATCAGTCTCATTAATTTATGGCATGTCAACAGCAGAGGGTCGTTTGAAAAGTCCATACATAGTCCGAGAAATGACACTACTGGCGCGTATCGAGGTTATGTTTAGTTAGTAGCAACTCTTGAAAGAACACACACCAACTTTCAGCCAGATCAGTTTGCCTTTGAAGCAGTTATAAATATGACTAATATTGTGTATAGTGTCGAAAATGAGATGAACTTTTCTTTTGATATTGTGGGGGGTGAGTAATTAAAGTCCGGAGCTCACTACCACAAAGAAAATGAATGAATAACTTCCTGCTGATTGGGTGGTTATTAACTAATACGGACACAACGATCAATCGGATTTGATAGATGGTTTTCATAATTAGAGTATATTTGCTGTAGATGAATTCAGTGTTCAATTTGGCAACTGGTATAAGTGCTAACACATCCATGTTGTTTCTTCCAACGGATTTGATCATAAATGTAAGGACAGTTTTAGTTGTTTGGTTGTTCTTGCAGCCCAAGAACTTACCTTGAACAAACTTCACTCTTTCTGCGGAGCAGAACTCATCTATTATAAGATTGACATTACGCTTTCTGCTGTTGGGGTGTTTGATCCTTGTTCCAAGATATTTAACTATAGATGACAGTAGTCCAGTCTCTGTGGTAACTGCAATTGATCGAGTTCTATACTTGGGACATGGAACTGTAAGGCAATTCGACATGAAGATTTGATCATAAAGGGCCGTACTAACATTTTGCCACAGAAGACAAACAGAGAGAAGGCAAGGTGAAAATCTCCTTTTGTTGGGGTTCTTAAAGAGTAATGACATCTGTTCTATGATGAAAGACAATTTTGAAGAATGAATTGGCTCCAAGTCTGGGGATACAAGTAGTTTGTTCGTTCAATACGCCCATGATGATTTCATAAGTCTCTTCATTATTCAAGAACTCTTTTGATCCTAAATTCGCAGCAATGTTGATTACTTCAGTTACTAATTTGATGACATTAGCCTTTGTGTTAAGGCAGTGGGAGACTGAACTATTGCTTAGCGTATGATTCCTTGAAAAATTCGAAAGGTAAGGTAGCCTTGGATATCAAGGCTAGTCTTAATATCAAGGCCTCTACTTTCAGTCGCTTCCAGCTTAACAAGGGCTTGGGGGATTTAATTATTATAAATCCCAACGGTAATGTTTCAAGTAACAACTTATCATAAAGCACGGTAACTGTTTGCACCTCTTCTTCCCCAAACATTTTGGGCTCCATGGCTTACTGACGCTCGTTTTCTAGCTGGAATCGTAGGCCACTAGTGGATACTCAGGTGGTTCTATGAACAGACGGAGGAGAAGAGAGGTAGAGCGGGCGGTTTGTCCACACTCAAGGCACAGATTCCTTTTTCAGTTTCCTGAAAAGTTGAGTAATTCAAATAAGTAGATATGTCAAGCCTTGAATTAGTTTTAAATTAACTTAGCCTTTTACCCAAATCTAGAACCTGTTTTATGGCTTGTGCCCATGAGAGCCTACCTTAGTTCCAGTTGCCGATTAAGTTGACCCCTGTCTTTCCTCTACGGATTGGGTAATTTAATCCAATTTCGTGAAATGGAGACTGCAAAGGCTGGAATTCTTAGTAATTGTCTATATATTTGAATTCACTTTGAGATGCAGTTTCTGTCTTGGAACAGACCTCTCCCATTTAGATTTAAGTTCTAGATTAGGAGGCATATTGAAACTATTAAAGATATTAAGTATATGATCTTTGGATTCTTGGTGGTGCCTTCATAGCCTTAACGGCATCCGGGAGCACAGTACTTCCATCACATCATCTTAAACTTAACAGTCCCGATCGGAATCCTAAAGCTATCAGTAAAGTATATTTCACTACTGAAAACAATGACTAATCAATTTTTGAAAATAAGCCGTGTCTTGGAGCTGGTGTGCTTTTTTATTCATCTACATGTAGTCCAGAGAGTAGTTCGAGATGTCCATGGTATAACCTTTTCAAACGAAACCACAAGTGAGGATTTTATACAAATTGTAACTATGTTGAAATACGTTAATGCTGTCTATATATACATTAATACATACATCTATTTTTCTATATCCTTTAAGTTTGCTCTGAGCATGAGAAAATAGTTCCAATATTTTGATCTCTATAAATCTATGAGGAAGTGTGTACATATATGTACTATGCAGTTTGAACTTTATTCTACATGTTTACTTATCTAAATATTAAAGTTTCTTTGTATTTTATCTTACTCAAACGAAGTTGCACGATCTTACAGATTGAGAGAAAATAAAAGAAGATAATTTTCATTCCATACATTACATAATATTTAGTGTTGACTTGTAACGTCAGTATTGTATTTTTTAGCTTGCCCGTTTTTTTAAAGTTATTATCCTAGGGAAGGAATTTTCTTTTCTTTAGAGGTTGTAATTATTATTTAATTCCTGAATAAATAGATTCAATTATATTCAAAACCTGTTTAAACGTACGTGTGAGCTCATAAAAGACGGAGCGTAACCCTGAGGATTTGCTGTGGAGATATAATTGTAAGTCCTTGTTGGAGTAGAACTGGGGATCGACAACGGAGTAATTCTAGTCAATTCCTTGCTTATATCCTTTTCTCCTTCCTCTCTTGTCACAGCTTATTTTAGCTGATCTAATGAACCGTTATGAGAATTAATCTTTCTCTCCTCCAAATCATTCTTCAAATTGTCAGGGTTACCATGTTGATTTTTTTTAACATGCCCATTCTACACTGGATTTTTACCATTGCTAATCAATGTGTCTTTAGAAGAGGTTTATTAACGGGCGTGTAAAGCCAAAGCTCTGCGCTTCATTTAAAAAAGAAAAAGAAAACGGGAGGACATATATTTAGGGTCGTAAATCCTAAGTATTTTTAGTGGGCTAGTTTTGTTGTTTTGGGCAAGCTGAACGGTGTTTTTCAATTTCTCAAGTGATTATAATTATTCTTTCAGTCTTAAGGACAGAACATCTAAGTAATGAGTAACTACGTAGTAGTGTACTCATCAAAAACGTAGAGTATCCCTGATGATTCGTTCCAAAGTTTTCTTCTATATTACGAGGAATAAAGCAAATCAATATTATTAAAGTAAAGTTTGTCTGTTTGTCGATGCCTAATAAGTCCGGGCAATGTGTGGGTACTGCTATTTATTCAATAATTGTTAGAAATTATTCACAGCTTCGTTAGAAGTAATTCTAATTCAACCAATCAACGTTTAGATCACTGATTAGAGGGAGGAAAACAGATACATCGACAGATGACAACATTTTACAATGTAGAATTTATGTCAATGAGATAACACCGCGTTAAACCTCCGGTTATTTTAAATTTAGTGCGTAGAAAAATGATTGTAATTAAATTATAATTATTATTGGGCTAAAATTAATTATTCAAACTATATTAAATAATTCTCTTATCTACGAGTTAAAAAAATGCAGTATTATGAGATAAAATTTTAAAGAAACAAAATAAAATCATTAATACTCTAAAGCCTTCAAATAAAAAAAAAAAAAAAAAAAAAATATATAATTAAGAAAATTGCCCGATTTTGAATAGAATGTTGTTTAGTTTACCAAATGATCCATTTACTATTTTTTTTCAATAAATTAGCAGATTTACATGTATATTCATACGGAATATTAACGTCGGGTATTAACCAACAATTATACTATCAATATCCTTAGTTATGTAATGAAAAAATGCTATTCTTAAAAAGATAAAAAAAATATAGATAATAACAACTAGTGATGTCCAAATTATGCAAATAAGATTTATTTGCATTTTCCCCACCCTTTTTAGATTAAAAAATATTCAGTTGTTAGAGTAAAGTGAAGGGTGGTAGGCAGCTTTGCCTCCTGCACCCTCGGCGGCATTTTTTTTGGCCTCCAACATGCTTGCCGTGCTCCAAACTCGCCGCCCGGTATTTTCGCCGTCAAAAGTTATGTAATATATATTATACGGTTGACAGTCTGACTCGTCAAATAGATCCGAAATTCACATCACTAGGTTGAATTTTAAAACTATACACCTGAACATTCCGCATGTTGCTAAGCCACTCGTGGATTTCTTTGTTGGAACGTTTCTTCTATTATCTTTGAATAGTGATGGAACGGTATAAAAAAAAGAAATTTTAAGCTTATAAAGATATTTATTCATTTTACAAGTATTAAGGAAGTCAATTCGTTAATACATACCCAATCCCTGACTTCAATTTAGAACAAAAAAGTGTTTATTTATTTCTTAAAATAGCAATGAAATGTCAATATTTACTCTATAAGATCTATTTTATAACTTTTGACAGCGAAAGTGCTGTGCGGCAAGTATGTAGCACGGCAAACATGTTGGAGGCAAGCTTGTATGACGGCAAAGAAACATGACGGCGAGTGCGCAAGAGACAAAAGAGAGCGAGGTGAACGTGCAAATTCTCCTAGAACCAATGGAAGGATTGAGTGCGAATATTGGAGAAGGAAGAGAAGAAAAGGAAAGGATAAATCCTCTGCTAATATCCCTCTTGCCAAGATCAACAACAAGGAGTTCAAAGAATTCTTAGAGAAGAACTCTACGAAGACTTGATCTAGCCGCACCAGATGATAATTCAATGGAACCAGGGCCTGCTTGATTGAGAAATTTTAATTATATATTAGTTTTTTATTTACAAGAATTTATCCTATTTTACCAGATGTATTTGGATTTTTGGCCTTTTTCTGCATTTTTGAGTTTTTTATTTGCATCATTATCTCCATTTTTATGCATTATTTGTACATCACTATTAATAACATTATTTTACCCTCCATGGGCACATATACATATAATTGTTCAATGTACAACCAGGACTTCAACAGTTACACACAGCCCAACCTTTCATAATTTGCATTTTAAACGTATTAGAGAAAAAAAAAACACCTTTTGAGTTCTTTTTTCATCAGGGTGAGACCCAAGATACCATTAACTGTGCTATTAGTAGCCTCTGACAACTTTCCCTCTCAACTCAAGTTTCAGCCTTTTAGCTCCACGCAGTTTATATTATTGGAAAAATGGAAAGATCAAAATATATTGAGGAATGGGGAATCCATCTTGTTTATGAAAAAAATCAAAGTTATTACATTTTTTGGAAAAAAATGTAATAAACATATCTAGGTTCATTCACAAAGATAAAATAAAAAAATTATTCATAGTTATATTCAAAAAAATTCAAAAATCCATAGCTCTTCACAGAAAATTATTTTTTTTTTGTAAAAAAAAAATTGAAATATGAAATTTTCTAGTAAAAAGCAAAGCTTTCTTAATTTGGGGACTGCAGTCCCTCCAACCGACCCCCTACAGACGCCCTAGTCTTAAACCGGTCCAGTTCAGTTCTGCATATCAGGCATAAAACCTTATAAGGTTTTGTCCTTGATGACGTCAATCAACTATATTAATTCTTTTTTTAAATCAGTTCTACTACTGACAGTTCTAAGGTTCAACTGTCTTAAGGACCTGTCCTAAGACTGGAAGGGATTGAGTAAATAAGGACCAACACAACACTAGACACAGGTATTTTTAATATGAATAGTTCATATACCCATCTGTGATTAGACGAGTATATATTAATTCAATTATTATAATGCATAATTTTAAATAAATTGCTTAATTTCTTTTTTTTTCATTCATATATTTGTGTATTTTAAAAATATTTTACTATTATTTTAATTTTTCTAATAAAAGTTCTTCAAAGTAGAAAAGTTTGGAAATTAACATGTTTTACTCCGTTCCCTGACAAAAAACAACAACATTCCTATGTTATAAAGAAAAAATCATTCCTTTAAATTCAATTCGTGCAGAAAAAGTTTAAAAGTAAATGGGAAAAAGTGATTTGACAATTATTATTTTGTTGTATTATCGATACAGTGTGTACCCAAAATAGAGATACATATATTTAAGCGCTTATATGTGGCCCGTGAATATACAAGCAAGACGGATGATTATTTTCAAAATTGAAAGTGGATTACCTTCGTCGAATGTACTTTTCGACGAATTATCGTAAATTTCTATCCACAAATTATTCTTATTAACCTTTTGGAAGCGTAGATATTTGCTCTTTAAGTAGCCAAAGTTGATTCTTACAATGATAAATTGATAGGTTATATTAAAAAAATCATATCGGGTCAATATAAAGCTGTTAAATTCAATATAAGTAGGAAACATAGCTATTCACACAAAATTAATTTAAAAAAATTTGAAATATTTAATTTTTTTGGAATTTTTTTTCAAAAATCCATCGTTATTCAATAGAATTTTTTTTTTTTTTGAAAAAAGATTTCAAATATTTAATTTTTTGTAAAAAATTTTCAAATATTAAATGTTTTGCAAAAAAAAAACTCAAAAATTCTTAGCTAATTACAAACAAATTAATTTTTATGAAAAAAAAAAAAAATCATTGTTATTTGCCAAAAATTTCAAATATTTTTTTTTTTCTACTGAAGTACAACAACTTTATTCTAATTAACTAAATTTCTGTTGATATAATATAAACATTCGATACAAAAAAACAAACAACTTAAAACATTGTCAAAGTTAACAAATCAAACCGATATTTTCTACATATTTTAGCATGTCAAGCGGTAAGGGTTTTTCGTAGATTTAAATTTATAAAAAACCATAAAAATTTTTGAAATAAAATATTTGATTTTTTTTTTGGTAGGGGCCAATATAAAGAAAAGCAAAATGGCTATTTCTTAAAATTATTCTATATTTTTCGTATACTATTTGCACGATTCTATCTCTGTATTTTTCTGTGGTGCAGCATTCAGACAAAAAATGATTTGCAGTTTCCCTTGCAGATTTACAAAAGAAGCAAACCCTATCTTCCCGAGTACTTCCATGAATATTCCACATAGTATGTGTGTTTATTATTACACTGTATCGGAACCAATATGTTGAAAACTCGAACAAATTGTTAGACATAGCCCCAAAAATCTCGTAAATGCGAGCCGTTTCTCTGAATGAATCGCCCTTTCTATTTTTTTGTCTTACGTATTGAATTTTGACGTTATCATGAATTTGTATAAGTCAAATCGACTTGTTGGTCATTCCTCTTATAAAGTTGAACAAGGAATCCCTTGGGCCAATTTGTCTTCTACGCACCGTAATTAATTTTGAAATTCTTTTCCGTTCCATTTCCTCAGCAAAGGTCATTTTGAGTTCGTTATTAAAAATTTCTCCAACGAAGTCAAGCTTTTCTTGATGGATATACCAGATAAAAAATTAAAACGTTGATTATTTAATATGGGTTCCTGCCATGTCATTAAGGGAAGGATTTTTGCACAAATGTCATTGCTTATTTTTGCAACTTCGTTCAAAAAAGCCCTTTGTGATTTTAAAACCCCGATTATTTCTTTTGGTCCTTTAAAAAAGAAATGTGTCAAAATGAAGGTGACTCTCAACTTATATATATTTTTTTATATTGTTTAGATCATGTGCATTCTTCATTAATCAATCTTCTGAACTACGTAAATAAAAGTGTTTTCCCAAAATTTTTCACTGAGATTAGACCCAATCCTCCATACTTTTTAGGATAGATAATTTGCTTCCACGTTATCCTTCTCTTGTCGGACAAAAGCAGAAAATCCACGCACAACTCTTCTATCATGGTTGCACATTTCTCATTATAAGGTGTAATTCTTAACACATGCGTTATTTTAGGAAGGATAAGATAGTTCCAAATATGAATTCTCCCTGGCAAGTTCCTCCCAACAAGATATGTATATCTAGCAGAAATTTTCCTAATTTTTTCCTTGATTTCTCTCTATTTTTCCGTAAGAGAGTCCCCCGTGATAGATATTATAGCTCCAAGGATTTTTATCTTAGGTACTATCTGTATTTCTAGACCAGGTAAGATATTTTCTCTGTTGCTTAGAATTTTGACTTAGCGAAATTAATTATCAATCCAGAACAATTTCCGAAAGTTTTAAGAATTTCTAGTGTACAACTAACAGATTTCTGGGCGACTTCTAATCTCCCAGAATACAAAATAATCAAATCGTCCTTATGTCCAGAAACCCCAGAGTTGATGACCCTTATCGAATCTGCTGAGTGAATTTTCTTAATAAGTTGGTCCATTGCTAAGATAAATAGTGTGAGAGACAAGAGGTTTCAAATTTCATCATTTAAGTATTTTGTGTAGATATTACGTAGGCAGAGCGCAACCATCTTCATATAGTAACTACCAAAACCATACATAATTAAGTTTTTCAAAAAGAAAACGTGATAAATGCTGTCAAAAGCTTTCATAAAATTAATGGGCACCAACGTCACACTATTCTCTATTTCTTTTCCCACTTTTATTGAATCCATTGTTCCCCTATTTACATCCTCCATTAATCTCCCTCCAACAAATCTTTTTTGAGCATAATGTGTATGAGGAATGACCTTTACAATTCTCTTATTAAGTACACTACTGTATATTTTATAGGAGGTGTTTAAAATTGTTAGTGGCCTTTAGGTTTTGGACATAGCTGTGGTCTTTTCCATTTTTGGGAATTAATGTAAGCGTTCCTAATGTAATATGCTGATCGAAAAAACCTCGTGAGAGTGCTTCACTATAAACTTGTTTTAACAACGGACTTAATAAAGAACAATATATCTTATAAAATTCAATAGGGAAACCATCTGGTCCTGGAGATTTATCCTTTTTGTTGTAAAGCTTTATATAATTTTCTATTTCCCTTTTAGTTATCTCTTTTTATAAAGTTTTCCTCATTGGTTGCAATAATTGGGGAAGGCTTTGGATGTTGCATTTGAAGGTATTATTTTCACAAGGATAATCTACTGTAACATTTCTACATTGATCACAAATATCATAGCGAACCGCGGAACAACCCATATCGTACCACCCCTTGAAAAATACCAAGTATAATTGCAGGCAATTTTCCTCTGATGAAAATTTTCTGGAGAACAATTTTGTATTGGCAGTATTTGGGGGGGTGTATTTCCTACGGGCAATCCTCTGGGTATGCTCTACAATAAACTTACAACATTCCCCCCTCTCCACCAAAAAAGGAAAAAAAAGCTACACAAATTCATACTTTATTACTGCTCAATCCCATCAATTTTTATGCAATAAATTTACTATAAAAATCTCCTGAGCCATTGATCTCCCATCATTTCTTATATCTTATAAATATTACAGATGCTATTTTCAAATATTTTGTTGACACATTTATAGGATTATAGGTATGTTAATGGTATTGGGATTTACCCTAGATTTTTAAAACATTGAGAAAAACCTATTTGGATATGAGTATTGCAGCAACGATAAAATTTAGAATTTGAACTTATAAAGTATCAAGTTATAGTGATAGATAAATCTTGGGTTTTAATATATTTGTAAATGAGTCACAAGGAACTAGTGGCTCAAAAGTAGAATTTTACTCTATAACTGGTGTAACTATTTTTTTCTACATTTTGACTTCGTCAAGAATAACAAACCGTAGAAAATAATAAAATTGAAATTCATAATTTTTATCAAATAAATGTAAATGTCTGTGTGCATGTCTGTTCTTCAATGACGGCTGAAACACTGGATTAATTTTCCTATAGGCTCTTAAGGCTCCAAAAACAGTTTTGGTGAAATTTTTTATGCCGTATTTTTACGGTATTTAAATCAAATTTTGAAGACTCTTCCTGTACAACGTGAGGGACAGGGTGTATTTTTGATATTAGAAGGGTTCTTTGATGATCAGGAATGCGACGGTGGAAGAATTTAACCTACCTGAGGGACCAATAGCCCACAACCCGTGGACAGGGTTGTATTGTAGCTTATTAGAAGGAATTCTTGGTGCTTAGAAATGCAGCGGCCGTGTAGTTTAAACTGCCTTGAGGCCTTAGTGTTTCAACTGAACAAACTGAGAGCCAGGATATATTTTGGGATATTAAGAGGGTTCCTTGATGCTCAGGGAAGGGGCGGTGGAGAAATTTAACTTGTTTTGGGCCAAGAAATTCACCGTCTCGACCCGTGGGCTAGGGTGTACTATAGAATATTAGAAGGGTTCCTTCATGCCTAGAAACCCGGTGGGGGTAGAGTTTAAACTTTATTTAAGCTCAGCACTTTACCTGTACAACCTGAGATCTGGTGCGTATTTTGAGATATTAAGAGGTTTCCTTGATACTCAGGGATGCGGCTACGAGACTGTGAGTTCGGCTTCTCACTCAGAATAAAGTAATTACTTCCTCATCTGCATGAAAGAAGAGTGCCTAAATAATGCCTATATATGATTATACTCATACACATAAAACCAACATTAGAATAGTTTTTAATATTATAGTGTCTTTATTCTTTGTTTTATATTCAGCAGAAGAGTTCTTCATGTCCCGGGCAAGGCAGGACAAACCTACTCAAGTTTTTATTGAAATATGCTTGTATTTCAAATAAAAGAAAAAAAAAAAAACATATTTGGCTGCACGGACAACCTTCAACTTTTTTCAAAAGTCCTTACAGATAGCTTTGATATATGGATCAGGCATCATATCCATTGCTTATTGACTGTGGTCTTCAGAACATTCACGAGGACGTGGGGAAATCTACAGGCTTTCTTCTAAATTTGCAACGTGAAGGTATAATCCAGGGATTTAAAATTCGGACTGTAGAGCGAACCACATCAACATTTTTGTATTCTTCATTCTCCAAAGAGGCACTTTGTTTTTCCAGAGCCAAGATCTATGGTTTCTATCCTCCTTTTTACAATGTAAACGGCCGCCTGGTTTATTCCTACCGTCCTCGCGATCTCTGAAGAAGTAGTTCTCGCGTGGAGAAATGTTTTATTAGAGATTATTTTGACTCGTTCTTGTTACATCTTTGATCTGAGGGATTAAAAATAAATAAATCTGTTTATATGTATGCCTTATCTTCAATGGATTTTAATAAAATTTCAAGACAAAAATAATGTAAACTTTGGAAAAATTATTATAAAGAATTTTATATTTTGTTCGTTAATTTTTGCTGCAACACTATCCTCAATGAAATTCGAGATTGATATCGGTACTTAGTTTCAATTCTACTTTTTGAGAGCATTAAGCTCAATACGATCTAAACGAGCTCATACAAGTAACTTTATTTTTTTATTATGTTCTGAAAGAAAATTTTGAGGGTTGGAGAACTGTCGCCTCGAAAATTAAAGAATTTTTCTTTTTTCTAGAAAATTAGATATTTGAAATTTAATTAAATTTTTCATCTTTTTTTCCAACAATTTTTATTTTCTGTGAAAAGCTATGGATTTTTTTAAGTTTTTACCAAAAAACTTTAATATTTGAAATTTAATCTTTTTTGAAAAATGTATTTTTTTTGTGAACAGGTCTGAACTTTACAAAAAAATTCAAAAAGTTTTAATTTTTTGATAATAACTGCATTTTTTGGATAAAATATTTCAAAAAGTTAAATATTCCAAATTTTTTTTTTTTTTTTTTTTGAACAACTGTGGATTTTTGAAATTTTTTGCGAATAACAATGTATTTTTGAATTTTTAAAATTATTATTATTCATCCCAATGTTTCAGCCATTTTTATAAAAAAATATTTAAATATAAAAAAAAAATATAAATGATTAATAAATAATAGGACATAAGATGATAGCTTTAAATAATAATAAAAAGTTCACACTCTCTTGTTAGGATGATTTTGTGCTTCATTTGGAATTCTTTGAACCAAATTATTGACTATTTGATTATTTTTGAAAAAATTTATATTTTTTCAAAAAAAAAAAATATTTATATCCTTGCAGATTAGTCCATAATTATACATTTTGTCCCATATTCCTTACTACAAACATTAAAGCAATGACTGAACTCTTAAATTTTATTATGAAGCCCCTTGACTAAACATTAAAGACAGAAATGTTGTTGCTGTTATAAATACCATGAGCTGTCTTCCAGATCCCACAAACGAATACATACATACAAAATAAGTTTTTTAAAGGCATTAATTGGAGACATTCCAAGTTTAATTGAAGATCACATATTATATGTATGTGAATATAAGAGTCGGCAACGCCCATACTCTTATTTTTTTTTCTTTTTTTGATGAATTAAGAATGGATATGAGCCAAATGAGGTATTAATTGCTCTTTTCCCTAATTTATGTCCTTTTTGAGGGATTTTGCATTTGCTATTCCTATACTTACATATTACATATTATGACATCATGTCGCTACGGGGCTGTTGTATAGATTGAAGGTACTCTACGTTTTAACCTAGGGATTCCTCTTGATACTAGTGTATATGAGAGTATTCCATTTTAGGAGTAATTTTTTTTTCCACAGAAACTTCAGGGAAGTCCAAAGAAGGATTATATTTGGGGTGGGGGGTTTGGTTAATTGATTTTTTTTTCTTCAAAAATCTATAACTATTCATGGAAAGTTTGAATTTTTTGGAAAATAAATTTCAAAAATCTACAGCTGTTCACAAAAAATTAAATATTATGAAAAAAAATTCAATAATCTACAGTTATTCTCAAAAAATTTTAAAAATATACAGTTGTTCACAAAAAATTAAATATTGGGAATAAAAAAATTCAAAAATCTACAGTTATTCTTAAAAAAATTTCGAAAATCTACAGCTGTTCACAAAAAATAAATTTTGTGAGGAAAAAAAATTCAAAAATCCAGAGCTGTTCACAAAAAATTTCAAATATCCACAGCTAATTACAATGAATTTTTTGGAAAAAAAATAAAAAATTGAAGAATGAATTTATTTGAAAATGTTCATATTTGGCGGGAGGGGCTACAGCCTCAAGATCCCACGCCCTGTGGATGCCTTTGAATATGTCAACATACACACAATTTTGAACACAAATCAAGAAAAGGAGTAAATCCTAATTTATAATTTATTTTTTTGAAAAAAATTATAAAATCCAGAGCTATTCTAAAAAAAATTATGTTTATAAAAAAATACATATAATCCTGCGGACGCCCCTGTTCTTGGACACAATCAAATGAAATATTGTTTCAATAGACGTTATATATACATTTTTAGCTGTTTTTTGCGTTTTATCTATATTTTCGAGGAATTAGCAGTTTTTTAAAACTTTTAAACTAGTATTAAAGTGAAATTGCGTGCATTAAGCCCATCTCAATACACCTTGAAGTCAATAGTATGTTTTCTTGAATTAAACCTATAAAACTACAACATTTGATAAATAGTTGTAAAATTGATGTGGTGCTAGAAGATTTACAAATCCCATATTTTATATCAAAAATTCAATTTTTCTATTTTTAAAAATTCAGTACTATGACATAATTTGGAAGGGAGATCTAAGATTTTGCAAATAGTGTTTCATAATTACTTTCTCCAGAAAATAGTATATTGTAGTTAGATAATTTTTTTATATAAAAACGGGACAATATTGTCTACATTAATACTAATGTTGGATTCGAGTTAATTCGAATTTAATTTTTTATATAAATACAAGGAATTTTTTACAAATAGCTGACTCCATTAATTTTTATACTTAAAAAATTAAACTTCAGAGATGAATTTATGATTGTTTTCATGGATTATTGTATACTCAAATATGTTGAGTTTTGATTACTAGGGTTCCATGCTACAAGGGGAGGAGGAGACAAGGGCCATTGCATCCCCACTTTTCCAGCAGAGTATTATTTTTGTATCTTGTTATAAAATAAATACGGTAATTGTTTAGTACATAATTTATTTCTTACATCATATAGATTGATAAATTATGATAAAATGATTCAATCACTAAGAATGAAAAAATAAGAAATGGAAGATCAATTTGGTAATCATGATTTGAAAAATGTTTAGAAGAGAGAAGCTTAGCTCTTATAAGCTGCGATCAGCTTTGAGATAAAGGAATTAAACAAAAATCTATCTCCGTATCTAGTAATGATATATATAGGAATTACGTCGATGTCGATCCTCAATTCTAAAGCGAGTCTAACAAAGACTCACATTTATAACTTCCCAGCAAATCCTCAGGGCTACTCTTTGTCTTTGACACATTAATGACTACTTTATATTTTGATGTTCTCTCTTCAGGAGTGAGTAAAGGAATAATGATGGCAGCTTTGGGGGAAAAAACACTCTTCAAGTTGCTGTTACAAAATTTATCAATCTCGTGAATCTCATTTTTTTTTTACAACAAAAGCTATAATGATATAGAATATGATATTTTTATATAATTCGCCAAGATGTTAATATGATACAAATTAGAAGAAATCAGATCAATTTGTTATTACTCGATTATAGCTAATCATTACTCAGATATAAGTATTCAAGAGTAATTTTTTCAGTTTGAGAAGAGTGAGTGACGACGACTTCAAGGTTCAAGAAGATATTTCCTGACGCACCAAGTGTTAACAATTTTGTTGAAAATAAAATATAGGCCTTTTTTTATCAAGCATTTGGTTCATTTTATTTTTTTAATTACCCTTTTTTTCAAGAAATAGTCAAATCTTTTTGGGTACCTTTTCCTATTCATTTTTAGAAAGTAATTTTTTTCTTAATTTTTGAAAGGTTCTTTTTATAGAAAAAGTCTATTTTATATTTCCAAAAGGTCCTCATTTCATTTTTTTAAATCACGTAAATAATCCAAAAATTCCGACTGACATCTAATTTTTTTCCTACTCAAGTATGAGGTGACTTTTTTTTGTTGCTGAAAATATGATATGGGGCTTTTATTTTTCCTAAAAATAATGGACGGGTATTTATTAATAAATCAATTGGTTTTTTTAATAAAGATTTTTCGTAAAAGGTTAAAAAATGGGGTTGCTTTTCCTATTTTTTTTTTGTAGAAAGTAATATTTTCTCTATTTAAAAAAAATCCTGTTTGTTTGAAAGGTACATTTTATATCTCCAAAGGCCCAAATTTTAAGCTTTTGAAAGTTCCGTAAATAATCCAAAAATTCCAACTGAAATCCCATTTTTCACGATTCTACGAGAGTCATTTGAAGAGGTTTGAGAAGACACTACCGGCGCGTATAGAGGTTATTTTTAGTTAGTAGCATCTCTTGATAGTACACATACCAATTTTCTGTCAGATTGGTATTTTTTTTTCAGTTTTGCCATTTGTTTGAATCGAGGAATTGGCTGGAAATATTATAGCAACTGTCTTTGGATTTGCAAGGAATAATCCTATCTGGAACTATCCCGAACTCTGGAAAAGGGTAAAACTATTACAAGTGTCTATCATTCATCGTTATTGTACCGTTTGAAACTCGAGTTGCAAGAAAGACACCCACGAAAAGGTCCTTTTCTAAACTATTCCAAATGAAGGTGCCGAGTCCCCATTATGTTTATCAAGCTTACTATACGTCTCTTGAGGCGTTTTGTCTTTCAAAATGTAATGTTTAATCAACACATGAAATTCTTTTTCCTCAATTTTTTGAAAATCACTCTACTTCCTCGATTCAAACGAATGCCAAACAGAAAGAAATAGACCGATCTGGCTGAATGTTGGTGTATGTTCTTCCAAGAGATGCTATATAACCTTAATACACGACATTGGTGCAATCTCAAGGCAAGGACTTTGCACATTCTTTTCAAAGGACCCTTGTATATTCATACAGCCCAATAATTCATAGACATATTTGAGTCAATTAGGTTTATTTTCAAATTTGTTCAAGGATTTTAGATACTCAAGGCTCTTCCCTACAATTTAGAACCTTTATTTGAATTATGAGACTTGTATTGGCTCCAATATGGGCTTTTTCAAATATAATATATAAAAAATGTATTACTATTTTACTGTCTTAGAGTCTGAGTGGGTGAATTTCTTTGTTTTATACACTATAATCGAACTGTATTGTAAAAAAATAACTACTACCTATGTACTTTTGTTTGAATTCATTGACATATGTATAGAATTAGAGAAGTATTGAATACTTTAAATGATTAGATAATTAACTAAAGTCAAGTCCATTTTGAGGGTATTTCATTTTATTGATAAAAGAGGTGAAAATTAAACATTTTTTACCTCTATAAAACAATGAACCAGATGGCTACGCAGTTTGACCTGAAAAAATGATTTTAAAGTCCTTCTTAGAGCAGTTGTGTTCCCCGTCAAACTAATCTTCTACCTCCGAAGGATAATAAGAGCAAATTCCTTTGCCAAGAAGTTTTGTCTTTAACGCGCCAGTAGTGCCAACCATCGGACTTTGCACGTACTTTTCAAACGACTTTCGTAACAGACTTTGCACGTACTTTTCAAACGACTCTCCTAACAGACTTTGCACGTACTTTTCAAACGACTCTCATAATAGACTTTGCACGTACTTTTCAAACGACTCTCAACAGCTCTTTTTGAACATTCATCCCAGGCCCTTCATCTACTTAAATGGAGTAGCGGAGTGTAGGAAGGGAGAAATCCAATTTAGACTAAAGTAAAGATAACCAATCGACAATTACATGAATGGCCATTTCATTTTATAATAGTAACTTGTCTCCATAGAATAAAAATATATGTATACATGATAATATACGAAGTGTATATAATTTTCCATTCACGACGTAAAGAGACGGAGAAAAGGGGCGCCTTTTCCCCTCACTTTCTCAAAAGCCGTTTTTTTTTTGTTTTATTTAGAGGGTATAGTCAAAAAATATAATATCCCATTGACAGAAGAACTAACTTGTTCTTCTTTTTCATAGTAACCCTCTTGAATTTGAAGTTATTCTTCAATTTTTGTTCGAAGCATATTCAAGATACATTATCAAAAAAAAAAAAAAGTCTATATATATATAAAAATGACAATACTTGAAGATTAGTTATATCACATGTTTAATTAATTTTTGTTTATTTAACACATCAAAATGTTGTTTTACTCGTTGTGGATACTTTTATACTTTGTGATTTCATCTGGGCGAGGTAAGAAAATTTCATTAATTCTTTTAAATTGTTCAGAAAAGAGTGGGTCAGTGTCGCCGGAGCTGTAGTAGGGGCATCTGCAGGGGTAGGCTGGAGGGGCCGTAACCCCTCTCTAAATTAAGGAATTTTTTATTAGAATTTGTTTAAGTCAGAATGAAAATATTTTACGCAAAAATGGTTGACAATTTTAATATTTGAAATGTAATTTTTGAAATTTTGTATGTACAGCTGTGGATTTTTGAAATTAATTTCCGAAAAATTTAATATTTTGTCAATAGCTATGGAATTTAAAAATTTTTCAAAAAATTTTTTTTTGAAATTTTTTTGAACAGTCTTTTCTTCCCTGTTTTATTTAGAGGTTATTTTTCTTAGTAACCCTCTTGACAAAAAAATTTAATTTAAGATTTTTTTTAGAGTTTTAATTTTTGGATTTTCTTTCAAAAAGTTTTAATCTTTGGTTTTTTTTATCAAAACAGTTCGAAAAACTAAGCCCACCCCTAACCAAAAAAAAAAAAATATGTACATATATATGCCCCTGTATAGGTACCAAGGGACAATTGGCTCACCACTTTTGAAGAATTTGGGAGGGGTTTAGTATTTGAAAATTAATATATTTAAGATTAAAGTAATATTGATATTGGTTAATCATAAAATATATTTTGAAACTTGAATATTTGATTTATCTATGTTGTTTTTTTTTAAATAATATTTTTTGGATTTACTTAATTAATTTTGTTTTTACGTTGTTTTTTAACATTTTAATTTTATTATTCTCCATAAATTCGGACATTTCATAAAAGGTTATGAAAAGGACATGTTGGGGGTAAAAAAGAACGGTTGCTCACCCCACCCATCATCATATAACAGCAGCTGATATTAAGAAGGATCTAAATTCACTAACATCATATGTCTTGCCCCTGTCTAGTCCTTGAACTCTTAGAGAAATCTTATACACATTATTAATCGTTATATATTTTATAATTCTAGTAATATATTGCCCCCATAAGATTATCATTGGAATAATGCCCTCATTAGAAAATTGACAACAATTATTCTATATATGTAGTGATTCATATAACAATCTGTTCGAGGAATAGATTGGATTACCCCATCTAAGGATTCCTGAGATATTTTTGGCATCTTTAAAAAAACTAGTTGAAAATAGCCTCGCACTTTAAAAAAAGCTTTGGAAAATTAGAAGGGGTTCTTTATGGTTCTTGAAGCAGTCCTGGTGGTTTTTAATCTGCCCGGAAGTCCCACGTGTATACTGCTCAACCAAAAACAATTCCATTGGGAGTTTTTGAAGATGCAACTGCGGTTTTTAATCTGTTGCAAAGTCCATCGGTTATTCTATACAAATTTCGTGTGCCTGAGGTAGATTTGGAAAATTACAAGGATTATTTTAAGGGATATAACGAAACCAATTTTTAAGCCGGCTTTGAATCATTATTATGTATAAAGGAATTTCATAAACAAATAAAAAAATTGTTTTATTTTTTGATAGTTAATTTCTTATTAATAACGGGAAAGGGAAAAAATCACATAAATGTATCAATCATAATTATTTGTAAATAAATTTAAATTTAAAAAAGTTAATTACTCACCGTGCTCAGGAGTACATTAACTTCTTGTTGACTCATATTAGGGAGTGCAACACCCCTCCTTTGTTAGATACTTAAAGTCTGATCTAATTGCAACTGCCTCAGCGCAAAAAAAAAAAAAAAAAAAAAAAAAAAAAAAAAAAAAAAAAAAAATACTTGCGACATTAACAAAAGGCTATTTTCTATTATTTTATTGTTTCGGCCCACATGTGTGAGATTAAATGGTGTTAAACTGTCTCCAATTCCTAACTGATCCTTATATCCTTGCCCTAGGAATTGAAATGTGTATAAACCAGTGCTCAAGTCTAAACGTGTGTCTGTTTTAATGCACGCGGGAAGAACACTAAGGTCTTGAACTTGACGCATAACAAATGGACTCAACTTCATTTCTCTAAAATCTTTAATGAAGAAGTTACTTAATGGTTTCAAAGTAAACCACTCAACCAAACTATTACTGTTATGGACTTTCAAGTAAATTACCTGTACAAACATACAAATTTGTATAATCTTTCTATGTACTTTTTCCTTCTTTTTTTTTTTTTTGAATTTGTCGGAACGACGTCGTCTAGTTTAGCTATTTTTTTGATTTGTAATTATAATTTTATATCCAAATGAGCTTAAATAGGTTATATTATCCATATGAATAACTATGGATAGGTATCAGTAGAAAAGGCATTATGGAGCCGATTATTGCCGATTCCGATGCATTTTATGTTCGATCATTTGCAATTGGAAAAACTTTCAACGGATCCTTAGATGGGCCAGACCCCTCTGGGACCGGTCGGTTGATGAATAACTACATATATGTATATAATAATTTTTGCCCATTTTCTACTGAGGGCAATTTTCCGGAAAGCAATCCTTTACCAACATATTTTGTAATATGTTTTGATAGTAATTTCATTCAAAAATTAATACCAAATTACCATCACTAACCGTCATTTGTACCAATGGGCCTTACTATAAGTTATACTACTTTAAACAATGATTAATGCGGACACATAATATTATCATTTCTTGAGGAAAAGAAATGGTAATAATAAGTCACAATCATTTAATTACTAATTAACAACATTCTAATTATATGTATTATGACGTTCCATTGAATACTTAAACAAGCCCATGAAGAAAAAGGAAATTAATTGTCACATTACTGCTTGAATGCAAACTCTTTTGTCATCAAAGTACATTTCTTTATACAATAAAAGCAAAGATTAAAATATAAAAATATTAATTCTCTTTTTTTTTTTTTTTTGACAAAAAAGTAATGCATGGTTACAAAATTGAGTCAGTTTTGCATCAAATATTAATACCGTTTGATGATAATTCAAATAATAAAATTTAATAAAAGTATATTTATACATATTTGTAAGAATATGTATCTTGTTGTTGAAAAAAAAATACTACTCACAATATAAAAACCATCTAGAACATAAAAAAAAAAGAGAAAATCTTTGGTTATTTTTTTACTTAATATATTTTTCTTCTATATTGTTTTTATGTTGTGAGTGGTGTGTATTTTTTCAGTCAACAACAAGATACATATTTTTACAAATATGTATAAATATACTTTTATTAATCTTTTTTCAATTTAATTGAATGATTGAAGGTACTCTAACTTTTAATCTAGAGATCGCTCTTGATCAAGTGAATATTAGAGTCTTCTATTTTTGAAGTAACTTTTTTTCCACGACAATACCAAGGGCGTCCGCATCAGGGTTATATTTGGGAGGAGAGAGGGGTATTTGGTTAAAGGATTTTTTTGAAAAAAAACCAAAAATCCACAGTTATTTAAAAGAAGATGAATTTCTTGGAAAAAAAAATCACAAATCAACAGGTATTTACAAAAAATAAATTTTTTTTTCTAAGAAATTTTTAATTTTATAATTTTTTTGAAAAAAATTGCTAAAATCCACAACTATTCTCAAATAATTATATTTATTAGAAAAAAATTTCAAACATTAAATTTCAAGTATTTTATTTTAATTTGGATAAAATTCAAAAATCCAAACCTATTTGCAAACAATTAATTTTTTTGTCAAAAAATTTCAAAAATCTACGACTGTTTTCAAAAAGTTATACTTCAAAAAATATTTCAAAAATTTAATTTCTAAAATTTAACTTTTCCAAAAAAATATTCAAAAATCCAAAACTATTTGCAAAGAATTAGATTTTTTTCCAAAAAATTCCAAAAATCCACAGCTGTTTTCAAAAAAATATATTTAAAAAAAATAATTCAAAAATTAAATTTCAAATCTTAAATTTAGAAAAAAATCCAGAACCATTTACAAATAAATAATTTTTGGGGAAGAAAATTTGAAAAGTTAATGTTTTTGAAATTTTTTTGTTAAATTAACTTTTTTTTGAAATTTGGATAATTGGGGCGGGGGCTACAGCTCATCCAGCCACCCTCTGTGGACGCCCTTGAATATGTCAACATAAAAAAATTATTGAACGCCAATTAAGAAAAGGAGCAAATCTCAATTTATTCTTTACTTCATATAGATTCTGTCAAAAAAGTACCAGGAATTGTTAATTTTTGCCCGTGGTGAAGGAATTATAAAACATATTTTTTTCTAGGTCTGTAGCATTGTCTTTCATTATGATGCTAAGTTTGAGTGCGATCTGAAGAAAGAGTTTACTTGCAGCGGCTGGATAAGTCATTCTACCTACTAGTGCTCCACGATTTTTACAATGAACGAAATTAGTGAACAAAAAATCGTCAAACAAGCTTAAGGGAATTCACATTACCTTTACATCTCTCAAGAGTCAGTTCGTACCATTCTGACTGAAAATTTGGGGTATTAAACATGTTGCTGCACGGCTTGTTCCAAAAAGAGCTGAATTTTCTGCAAAAACAGTTCCGTAAGCAAGTCTTTTCGGACATGCTTGATACTGTAAATCCCCACCCAACGTACATGAAACGTAAATTCTACAATTATGACTTGCAAAAATGCCAACAGAATAGAGCGAGAAAAAAATTATTGTAAAAATTGTGAAGCACTTGTGAGGTAGACTGCCAGTGAGTCAATTATTGGCATTGTATTCAAATTTGTGAAATGAGTTTGGATAACTAAGAATTTCAGCTATAATTCAGAACCAATATTTGATTTAACATACTTATATTTGGCTCCATATGACCTTTTTTAAATAAAATCTGTCCATTTCTCATTATTTTATTGTCCCAATTAATTTTGGCTAATTAAAGGTCAATTTCATTCACACCAAAAGGGTTTCTATTAATAATTTTCTGATTGAAATTGAGGATAATTTGTTGAAGCCCACAAATATAATCCAAACTCATTTTTCAGAAAAATCATTCTACGCACACATTAAAATGTTTCGTTATGTTAGAGGAAGTTTTAATATGGTAACAAGGAATAAATATTTCGTTAAAGTTTTGTCTTTTCATTTTTATTTATTTTGGAATAGTTATAAGCGCTTTAAAGTAGTATTGTTTTATTTTTTGTTTAGAGTAACCTCGTAAGTTTGAAATAAAGAAGTATAACTTTTTTACCATTCTTTATGTGTATATATTATTCTTTAGACATCTGAATCTCTATAAAAATTAACGAAGCATCATATAAATTAGAGATATTTATGTTGATAAAAACTTGGTGCCCGTCAACAGAAAAGCAAACAAGAATGATTTTTTTCCACAAAAATGAGTGTGGATTTGACAAATTATACTAAAATTTGTCGAAGAATAAATTCCTCAAAAAGTACACAAAATTGTTCTTTACAAGAAAATAATTAGAAATCAAAATATTTTATTTAAAAGGGCTCAAAATTGGGCCCAAATTCAGTCTTTCACAGGCTTGTTGATCGAAGTTTTTTCTGATGGGCGATCAATTGCGATATTATATCGCTGATCGCAGTATCGCAATCGGTTTTGATCTCTATACTGCAACAGAAATAGGCAATAATTGCGATCCGATCAATTTATATAAAATTACAATATCATCTAACAGTGCTGTGATTTTCTATACCGGTTTTTGTCTTGAGACAGCTCTCGAGACTGTTTTTTATGGTTTTGGTCTCGTCCCGGTCTCGAAATATCATGGTCTTCGTCTCGAACTAATAATACTGGTCTTGGTCTTGATTTTCGTCTCAAATTTTATAATCTCGATCCTTATATATGTCGTGGGAACTAATTTCGGCTGATATTTATAAATAGCAGTGTCAGAAGCGAGCGTTTGTACTCCAAGGCAAATAGATCCTTAGAAGAACTAGACAAAGGCCGAGAGACGACAACCTATAGAAGCAGGAGCTGCTTAATGTCAAATAAAGAGCTAGACTAGAAGTGATTTATGTAGATATTTTATTATTCGCCGGCAGACAATATTTTAGTTTTTTTCTACTAATATTTTTTTATTTATTATAATAAAATATTTGAAAAAGCTGTAAAATCGTTTAGTTAGTTAAAAAGGTATTTGTATATTTAAATATAGGTTTAAAGAAATTGTATTTTTGAATATGATGTCAATTTAATTGATCGGATCGCTGATCACAAATGGCCCTGATCGTTATATCGCTATATTGTAGTTAATTTCTGATCACATTTTTTGATCGGACCGCAATTTTTTTCGTGATCGCTCACAAGTCTGGTTTTTCAAATCAAATAAAGTTTTTAAATGCTTGGGCTCGGGACTTCAAATATATGCTTGTTTTGGAAATTTATTTTGAATAAAAGTGTTTAATAGTAGGGTTACTAGACGTCCCTATTTTTGGAAGTGTATCCCCGGACGAATGTACCTCATGAAATATCCCCACTTTACATTAATAATGACCTCATGCATTAAACCATACATAGATTTGGATCCATTTCATTTCAAGCTTTGGAGTGAACATTCCTACTAAGCTGAAAGCTTGGATTCTTTGGATTTGGTAAAACTGGACTTTTTTACATCACTATTAAAATGTAATAATCACTTCAAGCTTAAAATAATGTAATTTGTAACATTATTTATAGTCCGTCAGTAGTAATGTGTTTCTCAATTACATGATCAAATAGCTTTAGATGTAGGTTTACATTGTACATAGAAAAAAGCAAGTGGGTATTCGATATTGAAAAAAAAAAGAAGAAAAAAATAGGGCTGAAATTTTATGTTTCTATAATAGAAAGGTTCTTGTCTATAGACGGAGTTTGGAGGGACCAAGTCTCTCCTAGCTCAAAAGATCTATGATATAGAAATGTATATTTAGGTATATACTTTGAACGTAGTTTACACACTATATTTCGTTTTCAAGTTCTATTGTTTTTGCGCGGCAGATGCTATATCTCGTCTTAAAAGGATAAATTAGATAATAAAAAACAGGGATAATGTTAGTTTCATTTAGATTACAGTATTCAAAAAGATAATTAGTTGGTTTTGAATTGAAATTAATGAGTCCTTAACATGTGAAGTTGACAAATTAGATTAAACTGGGACTTCAAAGCGGAAGGGAGTTGATGAATAAATCGATGTGAATCCATGATCATGATGGCTTCAACGGGGATGAACGAAAGGGATTCAGGGATTGCTTTAAACATTTAATCTTCCAAGAGGATCGATCCATTCACTGATACAAAATCTATGGGTCTTTGAGCTCTTTTTTCTTAAAATCAGAGATGGGAAAAACGTAGAGACAAATAACAGTTTTAAAATTAGAAAAGGAAACACGCTTTGTTGCTATCGTTCATTCTATAAAAACCTCTCTCTGAATGATAAATTACCACCTACCTACTTTTGGCTTATTTAAAGGCCATTTAACAATAATAATACGTATTTTAAATATTATTTTACTTTATTTTCCCGGAATTAATGCTATTTTAAATGTTGAAGTTATCTTATCGATAGAAGTAGTATATTTTATTACTTATTCAGTAGTACCATAAGTCTAGCTCACGCCTTCTCATCGCACTCTTCGAAATGTCTATCCCAAATGTCCATCCCTATGTTTAATATAGGCTCTCAGGGGCATCCAGAGAAGGATATATATATGTATATTAGTGCTCGTACGGTACGGGGTTGTCCACGGTTCAGTACGATCCCTTACAGCTTGGTACTTATTTACCCTTGAGCTGTACGACGGTAAGGACATATATAATCACATATTAAATATTTTGAAATTATAATATTTTGGTTATCTTTTTAATTAAAGATTAAGATAAAAAAAAAATTATATATTTGTTTATACGAGAAAGAGACTTACAAATTGATAAAATACAAACCAGTTAACGAAACCCCAGTGGTATAATAGACGGATAATTTAAACAAATTATCTAATGTTTCCAAGTTAGCTTGTTGATACATCGTAACTACAGGCACATCATTATCAAGCTAAATAATTTTTTCGACTTCTTGCGATATTATTACCGGAAAATGTAGACAAGCTCATCGTTTTGCAAAAAATGATAAATTCATGAATAATAGTTTTCAATTTCAAAAAAATAATTTTTTATTCCGCTATAGGATTTGTTGTTTTTTAAGAAAACAAAATCCTCTCTATTTTCGATTCAAGTCTTAAAAATTTTATAATCCTTGTTTTCCAATTATATATAATTTATGTTTCGTCCAAGGATTTCATTAATTTTAAAATTTTTGTTTGCTCTTTAAAAAAAAAAAAAATACTTCAATTTCAAAATTTAAGACCAAAAATTTTATATCACCTATTTTAGGGGAGGCTGCAGTACCTCCAGACCACCCTGGCTCTATATTGGTAAGATTTTATGGTGTTCAATCTAAATTAGCTTTCGAGTCCACGTCTTGTCGTGAGTCTTCTAAATATAGACTCAAGTCCAACTGGAGTCCCAAATCTTGAGGGAAGTCCATACTTTTGGCATTTAACTACATAATGTTACATTTGCTATTGATAGCAAGTAGATCAAGGAAAAACTTTGCAATTTACATATATGGTACATCAACATGAAATCAATTTTTTAACATAATGAGAAAATCCAAATATTTAAGTCCAATTATCATTTATTTTTAAGGGGACAATCAATTTTGACTAATTTAAGTGCAATTTTTGATGGAACCAAAGGGCGAATATGAATAATATGTTGATAGAGATGGACAATTATTTTACAAAGACTACACTCAATTTTGAGAAATATCCTTCTAGCTTGCTTTTATGTTGATAGGTAACATACACAAATAACAATGTAAGACAATAAAAATTTGTAAATTGTCTGATATATTATTTAAGTTGTCAGACTATAATTTGCTTGAATTCTTTTTTCTATATTTATGAACTTATTGGATGGAAACTAACATATAAAAAGATCATTTATTATAATGAAATTAGACTACAGTCTTAGTGACAAGAAGGAAACAGTCACAAGGCACTTGACCAAACTTACGGAAAGGTTAAGCGACTACTTCCCAGAGTCGGATTCATACATATACTGTCATCTGGATTGTAAATCCTTTCAAATGTAATGTGTCTAATTTTCTGACAGGTTTGAAGGACTGGTGGAATAACTTATTAAACTTCGTTCCAACAGTGAATTATTCATGGAATTTTAGGCCAATGATGACCTCTCAAACTTTTAGATGTCAAAAGCTGCAAAGGCTTATAGAACCGCATATTTGAAACTACTAAAATGTTGCTACACTTTGCAACAACCTACCTTTACGAACAAGGGTTTTCACCCATTGTAAATCTGAAAAGGAAATACAGAATCCAGTTGGATCCTGAATCCTGGAAAAATTCCTGATATCGAGACTGTTGTATCCATAATGGAACAGTATCATTTTTCCAAGAACAGAGAGCGGATATAAATAAAATATTCAAGTTTTCAATATTTTTTAGATTAGATTTCCAAGTGTCACATTCTAATGCCTGAACAGAAAATAGTGGATTCAATAATATTTCTTCTTCTTATTTTTTATTTTTGTAAGATTTTGAAATATATGCTAATAATAAACTAATTGTGATGGTGTGTCATGTAAAGATAAAAAGAATACGTGACTGTTTTATTTCTCTTTGTCAATGTGTAATTTACACAGATTTTCTTGCGTCTTATTTGCATGCCATAAAGAAAGACTTTTACTTCCTCGTGTTAAATGAAATAAGCAAATAAACATTAGGCTAAATTAATATTACTACATGTTCTTTCCGGTAACGCTAAAAAAAGTTATCCAAACCTTGGTATAAATGGATGATAATTCGTCGAAGAATACAAATGTAACCCTTACTCTATTTGGGGAAAAATAATTCTAGGTTGCTTTTGTATTGACGACATCCCACATATGTAAATGATATATAAATCATCATACATACATAAATTTATATGTAGTATGTAAGTATGTTTCTAATTCTTTCAATTTCCTTTTAGCGATTTGTATGTATGCTCAAGTAGGAGGGAGAATATGGTTTTATGATCTATTTTTATGCCCTTTGAGCTTAATTGTTTAGAATAAATATGACCACATAGACTCCCTTCACCAATAAGAAAAACAAATACAAAATAATATTATTTAATAAATGAGTTATAAATATCGAGGCAATAAAATAAGGGCCTTCTTTTTGTCTTTTTCTTCTTCGACATATCATTATAAATACATTTTTTATATGCATATATTTTTTTAATCACACTGATGCAGTCTGCACTCTGCCCTTCTATTTACCGGGTGAAAACTGCGAATTTACAGACTCATACATACAATTTCAAAATTATGGGGTTTGAAGAAACTAATTAACATAATATTTATTGTTTTTTAATTGGGATAAAATGCTCATCAGAGTAGGGCTCAAGCTAATTCGTTCGGTTTAATTACCAAGTGAGAGCTCAAAAAAATTTAATTTTTCAAATTTTGTGTGAATATTATTGGACAAAGTTAGATATAAAATAATATTTTTGAAATAAGTTTATAAGAAACACATTTCAGAATAACATCTACATTGTGTAAATATTTAGTCTCCACCCGGTATTCTTCTTCTTACATAATATAATAATAATCATCATTAATATGGACCACTACTAATACATAATATACATAAATGTGGTTATCATTTTTTATACTTTTACTATTCAGAATAAAACATGGGCTATTTTTATGATTTTGACATCTTCATAAAGAGTTATTTAAGGGAAGGTAAATGTGTGTTATTTCCTTGTACGTTTGGCAAGCTCTCAAACTATCATGATTATAATAATGGTGATGACAAAAATGATAGAGTCAATAGAATAGGTTGTCCAAAAAGTACTATGATGCCAGTGGTTGTAAATCTTAAGCATTTTTAAACGAGCGATTTTTGTTGTTGTTGGCTATCCACTTGGTTTTGCAAGGGGGTGGATGGACTGGCTATAGCCTCCCCAAATCAAGGAATTTTTGTTTCTTACTAGAAAATTTAATATTTGAATATATTTTAGTATTTAATTAGAAATCTAATTTTTCATTTTTTTTCCCAAAAAAATTAATGTTTGTTAAACAACTATATATTTTAGAAATTTTTCTGACAAAAATTTAATATTTAATATTGTTTTGGAAACAGCTGTATATTTTTGAAATTAAAAAAAATAATAATAATATATTTTTGTGAATATATCTGGATTATTGAAATTTTTTCCGTAAAATGTAATGTTTGAAATTTAACTTTAAGATAATAAGACAATAAAAATTTGTAAATTGTATGATATATTATTCAAGTTGTCAGACTATAATTTGTTTGAATTCTTTTTTTGCAAATTTATGAACTTATTGGATGGAAACTAACATAAAAAAAATCATTTATTATAATAAAATTTAACAAATTCAATGAATTTTTTTTTCTGGATTGATTCAGAATGATGTAATAATGTACATACTACTTATGAAGTGTGTCCAGATAAAAAAAATCTTAATCAAAAATCAAGAAAAAGAGAAAATCACCTTTTTTTTCGTACATACAAAAAAGCCAATATTACGTAGCCATTGGAGTCGATTATATGCTGTTTATTCAAATTTTTTGCATGGGTTAAGATACTCAAGAATTTTAAGTAAAGTTTAGAACCTTTATTTGATTTAAGAGACTTATATTCACACAAATATGGCCCTTTTCAAATACAATCCATCATTTTTTGGTTCTTTTAATGTGGCGATCTATTTTGGCTAAAATGTAATATTTGAAATTTAACTTATGAAATTTTTACATAAAAATTAATTATTTCTGAGCAGTTGTGTATTTTTTTTTTACATACATAAAAATGCTTACGATAGCAATGCTCAGGATGTCATTTTTCTCCTCATTCTATCAAATTTTATGTTTTATGCATAACTCTAAGTATCCCCACATAAAAAAGGTTCATTTCTATGGTTATTATTATTTGTGATGGGCTGATGATTCGGAATCAGGAAAATAATGTTTGATTTACAATTTGATTAACTATTTATCACTTTTCTAAGTTATGAAAAAAAAGACCCATCCTTCCCAAAAAATAAAAGAATTTTTGCTTTTTACTAGAAAATATTTAATATTTTTAATTTACTTTTTCATTTTTTTTCAGAAATTTAATTTTCTGTAAATTAGTATTTTTGAAAAAAATTTATATTTGAATATTTTTTGAAAAATTTTATATTCAAAATTTATTTTTTGTAAATTTTTATGTGAATAGTTTTTTGAAAGAAATTGAAATATCAAATTATATATTCGAAATTTGTTTTCAAAAATTTAATATTTACAATTTAATTTTTGCAATTCTTTTTCGGAAAGTCATAAAAATTATTAAAAAATATACATTTTTTGATAATACCTATTTTTTTCGAAAAAATTATTTTTTTGTTATTATTTTTATCAAATTTGAATAAAAATTTTTTTCAAAAAATTCAAAAAACAACGCTGCCTCCCCCCTCCCGAAAAAAAAATAATATATAATTTGTGGACTCCCCTGATAGCAAAATGGTAAATTTTTTAACTATTATTTAAATTTTGAAAAATTGTCGTCAGGATTTTTCTTCAAATCGTCTTATCACTAATTAATATACATACATTTCTATACGTTGTTCATAATGAGAATGACAAATGAGAAGTAATCCTTCATTTGGGATAGATCAACTGCCCTTTTTTTGTTTTTTGATTGATCTATATATAACTTCATCAAAATATTATGTGGAGTAAAGCTCACCAACGTTGTTACTTTTATTGGAAATTGCAACCGTTTTCTCTTAAAAGAAGCATTAAAAAATTGCCCAAAATCAGTTGCTAGACGAGTTATTCGAATTTTCTCTATTATGGAACCATTATGCAAAAAAATAATATAAATTCAACAAAGTAATGTTCAGAACACAGATCAGGGCGTCCGCAGGATTATATATATATTTATTTTTTGCGTGGGTGGGTTGGGAGGGGGCATAGAACTACCCTGCATTGCACGTACTTGTTATGTGTTGATTTCAAGGACGTATTTTGCTGTAATAGTATAGAAGATAACTCTAAAATTTTCTCTGAGACCGTTCCAGACCTAACTTATTTTGGTCCCCAAAAATTATAATGGTCTCAAAACGGTCTAGGATTTTCAGACCGAGCCCCAACACAACACTAATTCTTGGGAATCTGCATGCTTAGTTTTTGGAATTAAAAAAAAAAAAAAAAAAATCAAAATGAAATTTTTTAGTAAAAAAATTTCAAAAATCAATATCTATTAATTTTTTTTTAATTTTTAGGAAAATAATTTCAAATATAAAATATTATGAACAATAAATTTCCAATATTAAAATTTTGGAAAAAAAAAATATCAAAAATTCGTAGCTATTCACAGAAAATTTTTTTTTTTTGAAAAAAAAAATTCAAATATCAAATTTTTGGGAAAAAAAAAAAATGAAAATTCTATAGCTATTTACAGAAATTAAAATTTTACGGAATTTTTTTGTTTGAAAATTTAATAGTTATTTTCAGAAAATTAAAGTTTTTTGAAAAAAAATTTAAAAAATCCAAAGGTAATTAATTTTTTTGGAAAATAAATTCAAATATTAAATTTTTTGCTCTGGTGCATAATTTTCCCTAATGACAAAAAAAAATATATATAGTATAAGCAATATTAATTAAATTGGTGTGCTACAGCCCTTCCAGCCTACTCTTTGTGGACGCCCCTATATTTTAATTCAATTTAATCATTTTATCTCCGATTTTTTGACTGATTTTTGATTGGTATCTAATTATGTATTTTTAAATTTTAATGATCCATTTTAATGAGGAGTGCTTTTTATGATAGAGTCAGTTTTTTACAACAAGAACTCCTTATTACTGCATGGTTGTCTTTCTTATTTGTCTTTTTTTTCTTTTTTTTTGGTACCACTTATGCTACATTAAATAACCAAAAAAGAGAAATATATTTTATAGTGTGAATTGACTTCATATTATATTTTATTTAAAAAAAAAAAAATAATAAAGGATAAAAATATGCAGTGGATGTCTTCTCTACTTAGTATTCTGTGTTGCTCCCTTTTATACATGTGTCCCATCAACATCGAAATAGGCTAGAACGATTTTACTCAAACAAATGACAAAGTGGAACACTCATAATGTATGCACAAATAAATTCAAGCCAAAAAATGAATTTATCTTTGAGTGTAGAATCCAAAACTGATCTCAGTTATTCTCTCATTCATCTGAATTCTGAAATATCTGGGATTCTAGTTATTTGTGACTATTACGGTTAAGAGACATTTACCCTTGAAACAATCCCCAAATTAGGAGTAGGATTAATAAAACTTATGTAAAAGTGTGTTTTTATTGTTTCTGTATCTCGTTCTGAAAATGATGAAAGCGACACTCTTCTTTAGACCCTTATAACTTATTCATAATACATAGTGATGAAAATAACATAACTTATATTATAGAAGAATATTCAACGTTTAATTTAATAATAAATATATCTATTTAAAAAATATATATCTAAAAGGATTTTTGTTACATGTTTTTTTTTTTAAAAGTGATCGGTGAGCTATTTTTATAAATAACGTAGAGACACTGGAAGCACTAGCTCCATTTTCTAATTTAGTATGACACTTTTAAATGTGTTTGTACCCTGATACCAACATAGTACTTGTATATCGAATAAGACTAGTTGACAGAAGATTGGGATAACTACCTACAAATACAATCATAACATAAAGGTAGGGATATAAGCAAAGCTCCATGAATGGGGGACCCCCCCCCATTCATGGATTTTTTTATATTTACGTGCCAAAATGAGCAAAATAAATAAATTAGAAAATAGGGGAAGAATAAACACCAACTTTCAGCCTGATCGGTCTATTTCTTTCTGTTTGCCATTCGATTGAATCAAGGAATCGGCCGGAAATATTATGGTGACTGTCTTTTGGATTTACAAGGAATAATCCTCATCAATTATCTTGAAAATTATCCATCGTTGTTGAACCGTAGGAAAACCCACCTGCAAGAAAAAAGCCCACGATTAGCCTACAAAAAAGTCCATTTCCATCACGACAATGTACCAGCTCACTCCTCAGCGGTCCTGGTTGCAAACTTAATGGAAATAGGGTTCCATCTCAGGATGCCCACAGCGCTAGTAATCTCACGCACTATCATGGATTTTATCAAATATTTATGTAGTAGGAACCTCATCAGGGTGTCCAGAACGTTCAACGTCACTTGTGGCCATATGGTCACTTCAAAATTTTTGAAGCCTCTTATAAACTGCTAATCGAAGGTACAGAGTCCTCATAATGTTTATCAAGCTTCTTTTTATTCTCCTGATGCAAAGTGGGATTGGTGTTTATTTCCTTAATATCACAGCTGTGAAACGTAGGGACAAATAAACAGCTAGCCTCTCATACATTTTTCAACTGGTAGGGTTACCAGATTAATTTCCTTTTTTTTACGTAACAAAAGTTCTTACGATTGACATTCCTTAAACACATATTTCTTAGGAGTGATTTAAGATTCTATTCAATCAAAATAGCTTGAATTTAAGCGAAAAATAGACAATCATAAACACATATTACAAATTGGTATACTCAATTATACATACATTTTAAAACACGGGGAATTGCAGAAAAATAACTGCTTCATTTAAGTAATTTTTCACTCTTAATGTCCAGAGATAATCCTTAGATATATCTCTATACATGAATAAATGTATGTATATTGTCTTTATTCTTGTGGGTAAAGGATATAAGAGAATGAAAAACTTAGCATAGATATATGTATAGCACTCGTACATATGTAAACCTAGATATCTACAGCGATACATTCAAATGTACATATAAAGAGCCATGACTTGGAATTATAATTAAAGAGACGACTGGAGTAGCACAGCCCCAATTTTGTGTATGTATAGTGTATACGTATATGTAGATAGACATTATAATTAATACATCTAAATTAATTATGTCCTTGTCGTGTTTTCAATCTGAAAGGTTCAATTTCAACCTATGTTACTTTTGTACAGAGTTGGGCAAGTTAATGTCATTTAACATAACTTATATAAGTTTACTTATATTTAACCTAATTTGATCAAGTTAAGGTTTAAGTGAAAATCAGTAGACACGTCGTTGAGCGTGTTTCATTCCACATTAGCCTCCTCCGGTTGTTATCATACGAAGCAGGCTTCCTTTGCATTGCTTTTTCGCTTAAAAACAAAAGATGTCGGAAGTTTGAATCTGTTTTTTTTCTTGATAGTCCAATTGGAAGTGGAGAAAATTCTAGCCAGATAGACAGACAGAATACTCTTTATTGTGTAGCCCTGATAAATTTATCAATTGAATTGAACTGAAATAGTTATTTTTTAGCCTCAAAATTAACATTTTAACCAAGGTTCGGTAAGTTAATTTAACTTAAATTAATCTAAAGTTAATTAACTTAAATTTAACGAGTTAAAAAAAATAGGTAGATAATTTTTATAGAAATCGAAATTAACTTTTACTCAACTAGTTATTAAAAGATAAAATAATAATTAACTTAAATTTAACTAGTTAAAAAGATAAGTAAACTTTCCCATCAGTAATTTTGTCACATGTAATTTTGATTTTTGACCTGGTTAGGTTGCGTTAATATAGATTAAAATGGTATTCCGGAGAAAAAAATTGAATCGCTTATGATTTTATAATCTAAGTAATAAGTTGGTGAATAGAAATCAATTATTTTGAATATGAAGCTTTTATAAACTTGTTTTAATCCCCTTACATCTAAATTATAAATTATATAGTTAGTTATAAATTCATAAGCACAACAATTGTTTTCCCAGGAATAGTAATGAAATCTATATTCAACCCAAACTAACCAACTTATTTGATTAAATTTCTTTATAAATATTGAAAACTAAATTGACCAAAAATCAATCAATATGGAGCTTTTTAAAGGCATTTAAAAAAATGGAAATATAAGGTCTATTCTATAACTTCACCAATGGGATGAAGCACTTGTAGAACTAATAAAAATATATCAGCTGCTATGTAAGGTCCTCCATTTCCCTGAATGTTTGGGTGGTTCTATGTATTTTTTATTAATTGTATTCAAGATAATGTATTAAACAATTGATTTTTCAAATCCTGAAATGTTTGCATCAATTTGTTATTTATTTTGATTTTCATCTATATAGTTCTTTCATCTCGAAAAATGACACTGAATCGTAGCTATACTCTAAAAACTTATTTTTTCAAAAAATACTTTAAGGGCCAAACCAGAAAAGGTTGGAAGTTTTAATGGTCATATTCGTTAACAAAGGCTTAAATAACAATAACGAATGTAAGTTTGAGCCAGCAGGCGAAAATACTTTTGCATTGTATTATGATTGGAAATTTTATATCAGTTGAAAATTATTTGCAGAAAATCGACCACAGTGATACTATTATGTCGTTATTTATCTGCCGATCTGTCTTATCTACGGATGGAACTGACACATCTAAAGATATGTAGATAGTTTTTTCCATCTACAGAAATGTCGTTGAACATAAATAACACCCGTCGAAGCTGCAATTGTGAAAAAGTATTGATAAATTAGGAGGGGTCCCAATTCTGGTTCTCGAAGTAGCGATCTGCCTCTAAGCCCCAAGTTTATAAATACTTCACAACCCTTTGACCTGGAGCATATCTGATTATGTTGGTTTTTTTTTTGAAGTGGTGGCTGTGGTTATTAACCTTTCTCCAGGTCCCACGATTATCATTCACAAATATTGTGTGCTTGGGATACAATTTGAGAAATTAGGACAGTTATTTTATTATCAACCATCAGCAGACGGGAAAAATAATAAGGGTTTCTTAGATGGGACAGATCGGAAGATGAATAATTATACACTTAGTATAATTGTACACAAATTTCTGCAGATAGAAATTTTCCTGAGGCAAATTTCTTGCGGCAATTCTCTGCTATCGTACAAATATATAAGGGATATGTTCAACTTATGGAACTATAGCCGTTAAGAATATTTATTATATACATATAATTTTTGAAAATGAGCAAATTCAACTTATTTCTAACTATTTTGGAAAAAAAATTAATCGACCGCAAATTTCCCCGCCTCCTACCCCAAAAATGACTTTTTCAACTCTGAATGCTTTTTTAAAAATCTATTTTTAAATTAATAAGAAAATAAATTCTAAATGGTGCGATCATTAAAGCCATTTTATACCTGAAACAATTGGTTTATAACCTTTTAAATTAATAAAGTATAGTTTTAAGGTAAGGTCATTTGATTTTCAACACGTTTTATAATATTGACCTCATAGTGTATGAGTAATTGCTTGTTTTGTCAAAATCTGTCTGTCTTGCCTAACAGTCAGTACAATCCAGCCCTTCTCCTGCGGACGCCCCTGAAGTATGTAAGTAGGAAATTACTACAATGTGGATCCTCATTACTAATCTGAGTCCAATGATGTAAATCCGGTGTGTTTTTTAGCTGGTCCATTTATCTGTAATTGACAGTATAAAGAATGAACTTTCTTTTCCTTAACAGTTGTCATTATTATTTAATTTCTGAGTAGTGAACATCCTATCCTTAAAATATTTATAATTCCTTGTTGGACTCAGTGTAGAAATGTAGATCGACATCAGAGTAATACTAGCAAATGTCCTTGTTTATATCCTTTTCCCCTTCCTCCCTTGTCACAGCTGATTGTAGCTGATCTAATGAAACGTCATGAGCATTATTCTTTCTCTCTTTCAAAACATTTTTAAAATTATCAGGGTTACCATATTGATTTTCAGTTTCTTTTTTTTTAACATACCCAGTGTACAGTGGATTTTCATCATTACTTCCTTAGGGTCAGGACTGTTAATGGGATATTAGTTGGAAAATTTTAAGTCATGTGAGCAAAATATGTAATATTTTGTGGTAATCATAATCTTAGACACACTTGTGCTTAAAGTAGCGAGCTTATTGTACAACAAGTCCCTGTTTTCAATTTGAATTAGAGCTAAGTTTCTATCGATTAACTAGAACAAGGTTAAGCAACAAGAAAATGGCTGGGAAAGTATAGCAGATTTATTAAATAAATCTCACTCTTTCTATTCCAGGTTACGTCATTGGAACGAGATTAATAATACATCAATTTAAAAAGTAAAATTGAATAAATGATACCATTATCATAGAAGTGAATACTCTTTATTTCTTAAGCGATATTTTACTAAATATATATTGCAAAAAGTAAGGTTTAAATTTGATAAATTATCAAACACAACCTTTTGCTCTTTTGGGAATCGGGGTATGAAACGCCTTTTGGATTTTTTTTTAAATAGCCACTGCACAGACTCTTTTAGTTTTAAATGCCTAATTAAATTAAATATATGAAAAATCAAAAATATTATAATATATTGTTTATTAACATGTGCTATGTCTGAATTTTAATAATTCATAAAATTAAAAAACTTACTTTGGGTTTTTAGTATTAATAACCATGACTCCTTCCAATGACGTCACCAGAAATAGAAAGAAAGAGATTTATTAAATAAATCTCTTTCTTTCCAGCCATTTTTTTGTTATCTAAGCTTGTTCTAGTAACATTGGATATTGATACGGATAAAAAATGTGATTATTTCCGTCATCTTACAGCTGTTTACAGCTACTTTAAGGAAACATCGAGACAGCTAAGCTGTTATCCTCTCAAACATTATTCAAATTGTCAAGATTACCAGATTTCTTTTCAGTTTATTATTTGTAACCACACATTTGTTTGTACGTAAACATGGGCATATTTTATGCATATCTAACTGAAAAAAAACAACCCCCAGAGTAACAGTGTACTACAAAGAACACAATAAATATTTATACATGAAATAAGACACATTTATGTTTATTTCAAAGTCTGTGAAAGGAAAACTTTTACAAAAGTAAGAAAAAAAAAAAAAAAAAAATAGTGGAATGAACCCATATTTTTCTCTGGAAAAAAATTTATTTATTATTTTATATATAGTTCTATAAACTTTTGCACAGATAAAAAAATATATATATTTAAGTATTTGAATTTTCAAATTTTACACAAGCTTCCTCTTTATTTCTTATTTTTTCTTTTATGAATAACAAGAAAATCTATTGAACCATGTATATTTTTATGTGTTAGTACAAAATGTTGTCATTGAATGAAAAATAAAGCGGCATTTAGGTTTGGATTACTGTGTTTATTATTGCAAAAGAGTAATAATAAAGTGTTAAATATGTCCTTCCTGTTAGTATTTAACAAAATATAAAAAATAAAGTGGGTTACGACAAAAAGCTTGTCTATATTTTTATCTATAGATGGACCAGATAGAAAGAGCGTTTTCACATGAACCCAGATTGGGTAATGTTAGCCATCTTGGGGGCATGGAGTATTAAATTTTAAAGAAAGTATTAAGATTAAGGAAAATGGTGAATTACTGCCTTGTATTTCTTTGTCAAAATGGGTCCAGGAAATAAAAGGACTTAAACTTTACCATCTAACAAAATATATATTGTTAATGTCTATCTTTATTATAGCCTAATATGTACTAAAAATGTGTATCTTATTATAAGATTATAACTTATAAATTTTTATTAACATCGTGTAGACAATAAATTAACTATGACATTTGCAAGGATAATATACATATTTCTTTTTAATAATCCTATGTACATACTCAAAGGTGGTTGCAGGTGGTGGTTGGGTTGGAGGGGCTGTAGCCCCTCCCAATATATAAGAAAAATAATGATTAAAAAAAATTCAAAATTTTCTAAAATTATTTTACAAAAAAATGAATTTTCTCTTAATAGGTAGGAATTTGGAATTTTTTTGTGAAAAGCTGTGGTTTTTTGAACTTTTTTTCATAAAAAAAATTAATTTTTTGTAAATAGCTGTGGATTTTTGAATTCAATAAAAATATTACTTCAGGCTCTTAATGGTTCGTCAATAAACATATTACTTCAGGCTCTTAACGTGTCGTTATTTTCGGTTTATGATGCAATTTGTGACGTAAAGGAAAATGCTTTATAGAAGCAGAGGAAAAAAATAATCGATTCGCTTCTTTCAGTTCTCATTTTATGAGTTATGTCATAAGGATTTCAAATAAGAAGTCTGGAGACACCCAACTCCTTGGAGTGCGTGAAAGGAAATTCGTCGATCACGTTTAAGTGTAATTTTCTGTACTTGTACGTAAGGTAGACAGCTCAACTTTGTTTTGTTTTGTAACTAATTGTTTATGCTTTAATATATCGAAATATGAATTAATTTCAATCACTAAACCTCCATTAATTATTGAATTAGTAATGTTTAGATTTCAAATGGACCACCCAATAAGAAACCATTGATGGAGTTGCACTGATTAAGTATAAGTGAACATTATAATATTAAAATTGCTCCATCTGACCTGAAATCCATTTTCATAATGTATATTTTCTTCTCTCGAGGTGATTTTTTCTACCCTAATCACATTGACCTCAAGAAAATAATATCTACCGAAGACTTTTGTCCATTGAGCTACATCACTCCACCAAATTTTCTCAAATTTCTCAAACTTTCCCAATAGAGTTTATCTAAAAAAAAAAGAAATTTAAAAAATATTTAAGTTTTGGTATAGAACTCAAGATATCTAGAATAAAGATGACATTTTTTTTTTCTTTCCCAGATGAGTTAATTTTTCTTTTCCCATATGAGTTAAGTTTTCTTTTTCCCGAATGAGTTAATTTTTCTTTTAATGTACAATAATAAATATTAGTAACCTAACCCTTAAATAGTTTTGTGCACAGATGCAACGTTCGAAAAAACGCCCTTTTATATGATATTCAACGAAAAATTATACACAAACTTTAATTAAATCTACAATAACAGTTTGAGTAGTTATAAGTATGATATTGCATCAGCAAAAACGTTAAGGAGGTAATTATTAGTTAGTAATTAGAAAAAATAATAACTAATTCAATGTTGTTGTTTTATTTTTCTCGTTATATGTCTTCCATGAAACGTTTTGTACTTGATAAAATTGTTTGAAGCCAATAAAATAAAAGAAATATTTAAGGGATAAGGGCTAAAATTATGTATTATGTTTGAAAAATTTAAAATGTCAAGATACAGATTTCAACAAATAACTAACTGTCTTACTTACATTTTAATTTAATCTGAACAAATATTTTTTACCAAAGTTTTAGTTTTTAACATAAAACTTGAATGTTTTTATTTCCCAAGAATCATAACGAAAATTGTACACAAGTACAAATGAATCTTTGAATTTGACCTAATAATATCGATGGTTTATCAAGCCAAATTAGATATATCAGATATGTATTAAGAGCACTGCACATATCTTGCAAAAAATATTCATTTTTTCAATATAATGCAAATATAAACATATTTGCATTTTTTTTTACATAATTAAATTATCTATCAGCGGCGTCGTTTTTTTTTCTGGAGGGCTGTAGTTTCTGCTCAAAATGATGGAATTTTTCCTATATACTAGAATTATTTTTTGATAAGAATGAAAAAAAAAAAAAATCGAGAAAATAGGGGTAAAAATTATTTTTTCCAAAAAATTTAATATCATTTTTAAAAAATATTTTTTTGGTGAATAGCTGTTGATTTTTGTAACTATTTTTCAAAAGATTTAATATAATTCTTTTTTTTCCGAAACAATTTATATGTAAATTTTTTTTCCAAAAAATTAATATTTCAATTTTTTTCTAAGAAATTTAATTTTTTTTTGTGTACAGTTGTGGATTTTTTTTTTACATTTTTTTCCCAAAAATGATTAATTTTTGGATTTTTTTAACCCAAATTCCTTTTTGGCCCAAAATCAAATCAAATTGAAGTTATTTTAATATCTTAGTTGAAGCTGAATATTGCAACTTTTTCTCGAATTTTTGCAATGTACAATATAGTTTAAACCTTTTAAACATTATTAGGGTAAATTTTTTGTAATGTCTTAAAAATAAAAAGTCAACAAATTTATGATTTAAGAGATGTATATATTTATGGCGTTTTATGCATCACGAAACGTCTTATTCATCAGTTGTTTGAGCAGCTTTATACGCGGGGAGAAAAAAGATAAGAACACTCCCTCTTATGTAACATATCTACTGATTATTATTTAATTCCTGAGTAGTCAACATCCTTTCTGAATAGATTCAATTATATTCAAAAGCTGATTGAACATTCGTGTGTGCTCATAAAAGACGGAGCCTAAACCTCTGGATTTATCGCAGAGATATAACTATAAGTGCTTGTTGATCTCAGAGTATAATTGGGGATCGACATCAAAGTAACTGAAGCAAATGTCCTTGTTTATATCCTTTTCTCCTTCCTCCCTTGTCACAGCTGATTGTAGCCGATCTAATGAAAAGTCATGCACATTATTCTTTCTTCCTTCCAAAACATTCTTCAAATTGTCAGGGTTACCATATTGATTTTCGGTTTCTTTTTTTAAAACATGCACATTCTAAACTGGATTTTCATCATTATCCATGTATCTACAATTCCACGCTCTCGGAAGGGATTTCAACCTATCTATGTAGAATGTAAGCTTTTGAATAGAACCTAAAATCCCTTCAATGAAAAAAACAAAAATAAATGTAGAGAAAAGAAGCAAACACAATATCACATCACTTCAATAACAATAACATATAATTATTATTCGTGATACTCTGTAGAGTATGTAGAATTCCCATTGTCAAGAATGCTTGTGTCCTACTAATAACATAATAATAACGACTATACACTAGGACTGTTTTGCAATTATTTTTATGTTTTGTTTTTTTCGTTCCTTCGTTCGTTTGTGGTGTTTTTATCCCACTTCATGTGCTAGATAAATACTAGTGTTGAGACGGTCTTTAGCAGAGTTGTGCTCGGTTCAGGTTCAGTGGTTCTATTGGCCCCGGTCTCGGTTCTTTCATTTCAACGGTTACAGTCTCGGTTCTTTTTTATAGAGGCTCAGTTAGGTGTTAAAAGGAACTTAAAACAAGGGGTATTGCTAGGAAATTTTGGGCCCAGGAAATGATATTAGATACAAAAAGAGTGGATGCTACTTTATACGCAGAGTGCGTATTGCTGCAAGTTCCAACAGGGGCTCCGACAACCAAGGTTGCTTAAGGCAATGGTTTTCAAAGTGGGGGCCGTGAGTTGAGGCATGGGGAATGGGAGGTGGGGTCTGAAAGATGTAGAATTGAGGATTGCTTTAAGTCTACAAATACATAATACAAATATTGCGTATAAAGGGGGCCTCAGCTAAAATAGTATTAGTGTAGGAGGCCTTTGCATAATAAAGTTTGGGAAATCCTGGCTTAAGAAATATTATATTTATCATATTATAGGGCCCGACAAGCTTAGTAGTGGACCAGGATTTTTTCTATTTCTTTTTGGATGAAAGGTTGCATGAAAACATAAAAGTCGTGACGTACTAAATTTACATAAAATTATACCGATGGAATATTAAAAGCTTATAAATATAGCAAAAAATACAATGAATGAAAATAAGCAAAAGAACCATGACTGTTAAGCAATATATTGCAGTCTTGGTTCAACTTTGTCGGTTCTGGTTCTAGCGGTTCAAGAACAGGAACTGCTTGAAATGCTACATCAATAAGGGCACAACCTTTCCCTTATAGTAATTTGTTCTAGAACGATTTAGACCGACATTTTGAAAAGCTCATGACGTCATCAGAAAAAAAAATGGATCTCCGAATTTTAAATGATACCGATTTTTTATCAGATTATTCCCTCGTCCTTACATATATTGTATCACACAATATTTCATTTCATAAGTAACAGAGAAAGGTCTGTAATCAGTTGAAAGTCTGCCAATTCTTCCCAGCCATGGAATTCAATAATGGTTGAGGATTTTTCAGAGCTTACAAAGAGCTCATTCAACCTCAATTCACTTTCAGAACACTTATTAGTAGTAAAGAAGTAGAAACATCGTCAGATACAGGGGGTTTCGTAGGATTATATCTTGAAGGGGTCTTAGTTTTTGGAATTTTAAAGAAAAAATCCCAAAAATTTTAATTTGAAATATTCAATATTTTGGATAAAAAAATTCCAAAAGTCCATAGCTATTCTCTAAAAATAGACTTTTTAGACACAAATTTTCAAAAATCCGCAGTATTTAAAAAAAATTGTGGAAAAAATTACAAAAAATTAATTTTCAAATATTTACTTTTTGAGAGAAAAATTTCAAAAATCCATAGCTATTTACAGAATAATAAAATTTATGGAAAAAAAAATGGAAAATTTAAACTAAATTTCATATATTTAATTTTTTGAAAAAAAAATAAAAACAAGGTACACTGTGAATTTTTGTCTTAGTGATGTAACACCGTAATCCAGACCTAACTCATGGGCTTCCGCAGGGGGTAGGATGGAGGGGCTGTAGCCTCCCTCTCCAAAAGAAGAAATTTTTGCTTTTTACTAGATAACTTTATTTTTAATTTTAATTTTTCATTTTTTTTCCAAAAAAATTTAAATATTTGTATATTTAAAATAAAAAAACCAAAGCCCTCTTCCCTAATTATATTCCTGCAGACCCCCATATAATTAGTTTTGTCACCTAAAAGGCATAACAGTCTCAGACCGGTCTAGGATTTTAGACTGGAACCCAACACTAATGCATACATTCATTTATAGCTATGGATATAAAAGATAAACACCACATTAGGGCCTCTTTTTTTCCTTTTTTCTATTTTTTGATGAGATCCCCTATATATAAAAATTCTTTTGCAATCTGTAATTATAACTTTTTTTTTCTTTCCGAGCAACATGGAATGTCATATTCCTTTTCACTTACTTTTATCAAAATTCAATCCTTCCTGGACTCACTTTATGTAAATATATAAGTTCTTATTCAACTTTAATTAGAAATAAAAGTCGTCTAGGAAGATGGAGGGGGATTTATTTAGCTATAAATGAATAAAAGTTAGCTTTTCTCCGAATATTTGTGTTATATACCTATTTTACATATTTTATACAATATATATATATATCAATGTGTATTACATAAATAAGTAAAAATTACGTTTACGTTTGAATAATTTCCTTAGATAGATGAATGGCACAATGGATTGTCTTTTAATACATAAATCATGACTGCCCTGTCTCTCTTATATATATATATATATAGGTTTGTCGTTTGATAGTGAAATAAAATAAGGGAATACATTTTGTATGTCTAATGGATGACTTCATTCTTTGACAATTTCATTTATAACCTAATATTTTCTAAATAAATTAGGTTGTTCCGAAATGATTGAGACTGGCCCAGTATGACAAGAAATTACATTCAAAAGTATAACAAAAGTACTCAATCATGTTACATAGTCTTCTACGGCTCGGATAACGTCATGGAAATGGTTTTCCAACTCACACAACTCCCTGGAGAGCTCCCCTTCGTTCACTAAATCATTAACCGCTGAACACTGCGTGTGAGGTGTTCACGGTCCTCCCAGACATCCCTCCGCTCGCTCCTGTTCCAGAAGAACCAGGACTTATCCTTTAAAAACAGGTGAGACTCAATAAAACTGTTTCTGATGCTCCTGGAGGGGCTTAATCAGGGACCTACAGCACTTCTTTTGCAAATCCTTATTGGCCTGGAAGAGAATTTTTTTGTACCATACGCTGATCAGGTTTCTGAAGCGGAGATCATCTGTCAATATTCTACAAATTACTATGGGCGGTTGGGAAAGCACCACTGTGGCCTCTCAAACGCTCAATCGGTTTGTTCTTTAGCAAATACTTGACTTGGCCGATGTTATTGGGTGTCCCTGTCTCCCAGGAACGTCCTGATGAGACACCTTTCTCGAGATTAAAAGTGCTATCCACTGAGAGATAGTTGAACGACTAGGGCAGGCAGGCATCAGGGTAAATGAGGTCAATGTGGATCTCAGACACTGTTTTACCCAGTTTGTTGCGTATCAAAAAAGTACGAGCGAAAATTGTGAGTCTCCATGTTCAGCAACGAATGGAAAAAGCATGTGCAAATGTGGTATTTAGGCATTAGCTATAAAGTCGTTGAATGACTATGGAATGTTTTCTATAGTAAAATTCATGAAAAAACTATACTAATGGAATTTTGTAGCTAACTCTTCTCCTTTCCCTTCAAGCGAACCTCAAGTCTCAATCATTTCGGAAGAGGCTAATACTAGTGTTGAATTAGTCTAAAAAAATACGAAAACTGCAGCTTGTTCCTTATTAATTTCATCAGTTCTAAGACTGGTCCTTATCGGTCTTTTATTGTAACAGCTGAAATGAGTTTTTTTTTCCAAAGTCTTCCTTTCAGCCGTTGAAGTTTCAACAACATCCCTTTTAAAGAAAAATGATACCTAAAGTTTAGGGAAAGAGGTGGATGACTAGAATCTATAATACTCTAATATTATTCATTCCCAAAAAAAAATAACTTTTTGTGAATTGCTGTAGTTTTTTCTAGAAAATTTTACTTTTTCTGACAAAATGACGATTTTTCAATTTAAAAAACAAAAACAAAAAACGGGTATTAATGGCGCGTATCAATGTTATGTTTAGTTAGTAGCATCTCTTGGAAGAACGCATACCAACCTTCACCCAGATTGGTCTATTTCTTTCTGTTTGGCATTCTTTTGAATGGAGGAAGTGGAGTGATTTTCAAACTATGGACGAAAAAGAATGACAACCCTATTTCGATTATTTTTGCCACCACAGCTGCTGAGGTGTGACCTTGTGCATTGTCGCATTGGAAAATGACTTTTTTGACAGTCAATCGAAGGCGTTTTTCTTGTAGCTCGGTTTTCAAACTGTCCAATAACGATAAATGCTATGCACCTATAATAATTTTACCCTTTTCATGAAATTCGATGAGGATTATTCGTTGCTGATCCAAAAGACAGTCACCAGAGTGTAGGATAAACCTGGGATCTCGACACAGTCTAAAAAATACTGCCACGACTAAAAATACCTCTATATGTATTATTACTTATCCTCTATCCATGTCAAACGGTTGTTCAGTTTAAACTTGGAGCATCAAGGAAGATTAAAAACCACCCCCGCCACTTTAATTACCACAAAGGATACTTCCTATTTGCCCAATACTTTTTAACGTGGCATCTTCGACTGCCATTATCTATATTAAACGGTTTTCTGCAGATGGGAAAACTATCTATGTATCCTTAGATCGGACAAATAGGTAAATTTTTACTTCTTGATGGAAAAATCAGCCCAGACCATGACAGATGAAGGTTTGACTGGTCTAGATATTATTTTCTTATTTTTAAGAACCTTAGATATATATCTTTGGTTAAGATTCTATATCTTTGATTACACAGGGGAACACTCATTTTGTACAAATAAATTCAAGCCAAAAAATTGATTTAATCTCGAAAGTTTTTTGTTCTATATTATCGTGCTCCCTTTTTTTTATGGGGCTGTAATAGCAAATAGTCAAAATTATCATTATATTTTTCCGATTTCAGTATCAATTTCATGATGCCATGTCACATAAAAGAAGAAAAAAAAGAAACTTGATCTTCCATCTCAAAAGATGTTTGAATTCGAATTCCACATTCCACGAGGGATGACGGGAGGAAAATTCATCCAAGGGAAACTATCAGACCTCATAAGAGAGTAGACTTGACTCCTTCCTTGAGAATGAGATTCCAGGATCGAAATAATAAAGCAATCCATTCACCATGAGTAGATAATTTCAATATTTTAAAATGGAAAAATAGAAAATGGAACAAAATTCTGGCGGATGCATATTTTTTTTATATAGATCTATTATTAAGTTATACATTGAATATTTTTCTATAGTATAAGCCAAAATATTTATCATCACTATGTATTATGAATAAGTTATAAGGGTCTAAAGAAGAGTGTCATTTTTTAGCTTAAAAATGGAAATATATCTATTTCAGAACAAGATACAGAAACAATAAAACACTTTTAAACAATAAAAAAACGTTTTTACATCAGTTTTGGAAATCTTACTTTTAATTTGAGGATTGTTTTAAGGGTAAAAAGTGACTTTGAACGAGAATAGTCCCGAATTACTACAATATCAAATATTTCAGAATTTAGATGACTTTGAGAAAAACAAAGTATTCTTAAGGGTCAAATCTTTTTATGGGATTTCAACCGGATAGTATTAGTTGTCGTTACTAAAATTTTGTTGCCAAATTTTTCGTATTTTTCTGATGAAAATATTCCTACGGACAAACTTAGCAGCTTAGTTAACAGTTGGCAACAAAAGTAATACAGAGGCTCGATACTATATGTTTTTTTCCAAGTTTTTTGGTTTTCCTTTTGATGTTCAATTTGCAAGTGGATAAAATAGTTCAATATAAGCATTGATATATTCGCGGTAAAGTTTCTCTACTAAATGGATTTTTATTGAATTTAAAAAATAAATTAAAAATCGCCACCAGAAGAAATATTTTAATAATGAAATGTCAATTTAAAAAAAATATATGTATTTATTGAATTATTGGATAATGATCCTATTTTTTCATCAAAAAAGAGGAAAGTTCTATTCGATTTGTATATCTTTTTAGATCGTGCTTCTCATTTTAGCCATAAAAATACAAGAATGCAATTCATTAGCCCCTAAAACATTTCTCTATTTTAAAAGTGAAAAAGGCAATGTGGCAAAATATTTTATGGCTCAAAGTCATAAAAATATTTATATAGTTTATCAAATAGAAATGAACAATAGAATAAGACTTTAAATATATTATGATCACAATTGAATTGCACATTTCATAATGCATCAGTGTTAAGTATATATAATGTATATGATGAGGTGTCTAAAATATGCCCTAGAAAGCGGGAGTGCATTTTTGTTGTTTCAACTTCAACAGAACTTTTTTTTAAAACTATCATCATTATTATTTAATTCTTGAGAAGGAATTATTTTTTAAGCATAAAGGAATGTGTAGGTCGTGTGACTGAGGGGCCTCAAGGTTTTTTTATAAATTTGAAAAATTTTTTTTTTTTTAAATAGAAAACTTTTTGTTTAAAATTATAATTTTTTTGTTTAAAATTATGAAAAAAATTAAATTTTTTGTTTAAAATTATAAAATTTTTATTTATTTATGAATTTGAAAAATTAAATTTTTTGTTTAAATTGTAATTTTTTTTATTTTTCAATTTGAAAAATTTAATTTTTTAGAATATTTTTTTATGGAAAAAAAAATTTAATCTTTTAATTTTTTCGAAAAAAATTCCAAAGCTCAACAGTTAGTAACAAAAAAATTACAAAATTCATGGTTTTTTCTCAAAAAATTAAATTTCTTAGAAAAAAATGTAAACAATCCACAGCTCTTTACAAAAAATTAAAATTTTTTGTTTATAAAAAAAAATCCAAAAATCCACAGCTGTTTATAAAAATTTTAATTTTTTGCAAAAAAAAAGTTCAAAAATCTATGTTTATTGTCAAGAAACTAAACTTTATCAAAAATAAAAATTTTGAAAAAAAATTTCAAATATTTAATTACTTGATAAATTTTCCCAAAATCCATAGCTGTTGAGAGATTTTTTTTTGACGGGGGAGAAGGTCTACAACACCTCTAGCACATCCCCCTAGGACGCCCCTCGTAAGAAATATATATACTGCAAGGTTAATAGAAATACAAGTTTAGACCATCATGTAATGGGGCATGCTCGAATTTTCAATTTGATGTATCGTACCGACTGCTTGGCAAGAAAAACAGATTTTAAGAAAAAAACGCTAACACTCATACACTATGACGAAGATTTTTAAAAGCGTGATGGTCACATCAGTATCCACGCGTTATGGTATAACCATTTATTTCTATTGACCTTAATTACATTTTTATCATTTTAACCATATATAAGAACATATACCGGTAGTTGTATAAATACGCGGACTAATTTTTAAACCGCTTATATCTCGAGGTTCCGTTACCGGAAATAAAAAATTCTAGCACAAGTAACTCGGTAAATCTTTTGGCTTTATTTTTGTTTTTCTTACTCGCATCAAACAAAGTCGTTTACGATGAATGACGAGGCCCAACGTCATATGGTTGCCACTCTCCTCCGCGCCGGTAGGTCTGTCAAGGAGATAATCAAGGACACTGGACTATCCAGGACTACTGTGTTCAAGGTCCAGAAGCTTGTCAAGAAGGGAAAAGATTTGAAGGAGGGTGTCCGGACCGGCAGACCACATAAAATCAATATGGATTAGGTGAAGGATGCCTTCACAAAAACATTTAGCCACCTCAATCACCTGATTTGAATTCCCTTGACTACAGTGTGTGGTGGCAAACTGAGAAGAAGGCCTGTGCTACCCGCCACCCCAATTTGGACTCATTGAAGGCCAGTCTCAATGAGTAATGGACAGCCATGGAAGACCATTACATCACCAATGTGTGCAAGGCCTTCCGCAGGCGCTTGGAGGGTGTAATAGCAGCTGATGGTGGTTATACTCAGTAATTATATTAAATTTTATACCAGAATAAATTTTCTATTATATAATTCTGAAAAAAAATACGTCATACGAAATTTATTATACATTTAATTACTTCCCGCAAATAGTCCGCGTATTTATGCAACTACCGGTATAATGGGAGATATTATTAATTTTAAATCACTTATCCTATAATGCATCAGTTATCGTATCCGGGAATAAGGCTAATATTTGTGGCAGAATGAATCTTTTTATTAATTTTTTAAAATTTATTAAGTAGAAAGAATTTTAACTATTTAGAGCCACTTTCAGCCCTTGAAACCGCCTATTTAAGTGATAACAGAGATAATAGAAGAAAGAGATTTACTTTTTTCTTTTTTTATACCGAAGATACTGGAACTAAAATAAACCCAACATCATCCATCTTTCTTCAAATGCAGGATTCTCGTTCGGTGTCGATAAAATATAGTAATTATCTCTAATCTAAAACATCAACTTAAAAGAATGGGGTTATTTTTTCATCTTTGTAACCTTTCCTTTTTTATTGTATGGCCTTTTATTCTCGCACCATATCTCCCAAGGGAAAAAGTTAGTCTCAGTTACTCATCCTTTTTTGTTTTTCTCTTCCATAATTTAAATTAAAATTTTTAGAGGAAGGTATATGCTTTTATGCATAATTATAATGTTCTTACTTTATATTTAGATATTAACTTTTTAGTAAAATTAGCCTTTCTCGCCTTATATATATGTGCATATTGCAAAATACAGTACTATTAAAAACAATACATATTTAATTGTTTTCTTAAGAATGTTTGTATATATAAATGTAAGTAAAAATTTTAATTAGCTAATAAGCAATTTGCTATCCTAAAAGAACAACTGGAAGAAAAAAAATGCAGGGTCTTCAACATACTTTTTCTTGAGGAGGCTAAAAAACATTTTATATTTTTATATGCGTTTTTTTTAAATATTCCTTTAACTGATTTTATAGATTCGCACTGATTATAATATTATAACTAGTACATCTGACCTATGAATTATCGTTAATGTCCATTAACATAATGTAGATTTCCTTCCATAGGAGAGACAGTGAATCGAACTTAAGCTCAATGAGTTGAAGAAAATAATGTCTCCCGAGCGCGTTTGTCCATTGAGCACCGTCAATCCAAATGACCACCAATTTTTTTAGAGCGTGGGGACTCAAAAATTAGAATCCTATTCGAGGCTGTCTAGCCTCAGTTCCAAAAGTCTCACAATTTACCCTTTACGTCATTCGAAAGTGTTCCTGAGACCTCAAATTCTCCCCTCACCTTGAAAACGAACGTCTCACCGAGTCCCAGAGTACGAGCACTTTTTTTTTTGTAGCTCCCGGTGCGGATTCTAAGAAGGGGTTCGTGCTTTTTTCAAATATTTTGGACAACGAATTTGTTAATTGATTAATTTTTTTTTCCAACTGGTGTAACTTTGAACAAGCTATCTAACAAAAAAAATTATAATCTGCCTAAGTCTCCACGTTTGCCCAAGAGAGTGCACCAAAAAGGTGCATTGGATAGCTTGTGTACCCTGTATTATATCATAGATGAAGAAATACATAGACACGACAAAGGGATTTCGATTGACAGTAGTATTTTGAAATATTAGCGCCACAGCATACAAATTTGTCCTAAGATACTAGTTGACAGTTTATTGGCATGCACTTCATTTACAAACTCCGGTCCAGGAATGAATGCAACTCAAATGTTAGTATTACTTTATATTATTTTATCTTTGTGTACATTGCTGTATTATAATTTCAACGTCAGCTGAAAGAAATAAGTTGATGGATTTACTTTTTATTACGTCATCAGTCATCAAAGTTGCATATAATTTACCTAATTAGAATTGCGAATAAAGTTATTAATGGAAGAAAACAAATGTGACGTCATTTTATACCCCTTTTGTCAGCTGATACCTTTGCTCAATTATTCCTGCATCTGGTTGCCTCTAGAAAGGTAAAGAGTACACAATCCAAATGTAGAGAGTATTCCTTTAACGATGATAAAAATGTGAGAAGAACTTAAAGCCTTTAAATAAATTTGTGAGGGTCTCAATTTGAGATGTTTCACTCATAAAAACAGGACTTTCTCCATAATAGTGAAAGTTGATCCATCTCTTTGCATGAAAATGGTCTTCAATTAGCACATTCTTATAAATTATGTAAATAAATTAAATACTTATTAGCATACATTTAATGGAATCAGTGCGTATAAGGAAATACATATTATATACATACAAACAAAATATTCACTTGTGTTTGGTTTTGCTCTGAAAATCCTAGACCGGCCTGAAACTTGTATAATTTTTAATGGATCGAAGTAATTAAGTTTTTTAGGCTAATAAATGATGAAAAAACGACACTCTTCCATAGAATCCTGTAACTTATTCATAATACATAGTGATAAGGAATATCATAGCTCATATTATGGAAATTATATTCAATGTTTAATTTAAGAAAATATTTATTCTTTTAACAAAAGATCATTTTAAAAAATATGCATCTCCAAGGATTTTGTAGTGATCCCATTTTTTATGGGGGTGTACTAGCCTTGAGTCCACATTATCATCATATTTTTTCGAACTTCAATGCCAATTTCATGACGTGATGCCTCAAAAAAGGAAGACGGAGTCAATGGAAGTAAGATACTTGTAACTTGAGCATCCATCTCAAGAGATGTTCTAATTCAGATTCCGAATTCCACAAGGGATGACGGAAGGAGAATTCTCCCAAAGAAAACTATCAGACCTCCTATAAGGAAGTAGAGTGGATTTCTTCCATGGGAATTAAATACCAGGATCAAAATAATAAATCAATCAATCCACGATGAGTAGATAATTTTAATATTTCAAAATGGGATCACTTAAAAAATAGAAAATAGAAAAAAAAAACCCTTGTAGACGCATATTTTTTAAACAGATTTTTTGTTAATAATATATCGAATATTTTTTGATAATGTAAGCTATGATATTCTTCATCACTATGTTTTATGAATAAGACATAAAGGTCTAAAGAAGAGTGTCGTTTTTCATCATTTGTGTGTCTAAAAATGTAAATATATCCAGTTAAGAAAAAGATACAGAATCAATAAAAACACTTTTTAATGATAAAAAACCCTTTTATATTTAAGCTTTATTAATCCTACTTTTAATTTGGGGTTTGTTTTATGGGTAAAAATGACTCTGGAGGCTAATAGTGCCGAATTATTATACCTAATCCAAGATATTTCAGATAACTGAAAGAAAAACTGAGATCAGTTTTGGATTTTGTGCTCATAGATTGTCTTCAATTCATTTTTACAAAATTCCCCCCCTCCTCTTATTGTTCCCCTGTGTAATTTAAGACCGAACCGAACCGAAAAACCAAAAATCAAACTTGGACCAGGTCTCAACACTAACAAACAGCTCTCTGAGTACTTACTACATTCATAATACATTCAATGCCTTGTTCTACATAGTTATTATTTTTACATAATAATAAAAAATATGCAGATTAAAGTGTATTGTTATGAATGTTTATTTAAATATAAAGATATTTAAAACATGAATTATTTTGAAATAATATTTCTGCTTGAGAGATTTAAACTCCCTTCACAAGGGGGGAGACGGGGGGGGGGGATAAATCCAAACTAATTGCCTATTATTTTCATAACACATTTGTATTTATTTCTCAAAAGTCATCAAACTGGAGAACAAACAAAAAAGAAGAAGAATCAGGAGACCCTGAAATAACAACCTATAAAAATACTATTCCACTCTTATAAAGACATAAAAAAGTATTTACCGTGTTTGCTTGTTTATGTGTTTGTTTTTTGGAATACCTTAATTCAGGGATTCTCAACATTTTTTTTAGTGATGTGCCACTTGTAAAATAATTATTTAACTGAAGTACCCACTTAGCAGTAAAAATAATATTTAGCTTCAGTGACAGTATCTACAGGTTTAAAAATAGCAAAATATTGAATTTTTAGCTTTAGTGACAGTATTTAAAGGTTTAAAATATTGCAAAATATTGAATTTTTTCTCAAAAAATTTCAAAAGTCCAAAGTTATGATCAAAATTTATATTTTTGGGGAAAAAAAAATTCAAAAATCCCTAGGTGTTTCATGAAACAATATTTTTTTTTTGCAAAGAAAAATTCCACAGCTATTCACAAAAAAATAAATTTTTTGGAAAAAAAATTTAAACATCCAAAGCTATTCTTAAAAAATTAAGTTTTTTGAATTTTTTTTTCAAAAAGCCCTAACTTTTCAAAAAAAAATTAACTTTTGTACAAAGAAAAAGAGTCAAAATTCACAGATATTCACAAAAAAACAATCTTTTTGGAAAAAAAAGTTCAAAATCCAAAACTATTGTCAAAAAATTAAATTTTTGGATTTTTTTTTTTTTAAAAATCCCTAATTATTCACGTAAAATTTTTTTTTTTGGAATTTTCTTTTCAAAATCCAAAGCTCTTCCCAAAAACTTAAATTTTGGATTTTTTTTTTAAAAATCCATACTTTTCACAAAAAAAAAAATTCAAAAATCCAAAGCTATTTTGAAAAAAATTAATTTTTGAAAATTTTTTTTAAAATTCCCTTTCTATTCACAAAAAAAAAAAAAAATTTGAGCAAAAAAAAAAATTCAAAATCCACAGCTATTCACGAAAAAATAAATTTTTATTTAAAAAATCCAAAGTTATTTTCAAAGAATTAAAAATAAAAATTTTTTAATCTGGGGCTGGGGGCTACAGTCCTTCCAACCCACCTACTGCGGACGCTCCTGACTTATGTACCGCTTTTAAAATATTTTTTCAAAATCTCAAGTATCCTTTGGAGCACCTCCAAATACCTCAAGGGGTACACGTACCTCCATTTGAGAACCACTGCCTTAATTCAATTCTCGAAGCCTTTACATATTCTAAGTAATACATAGAGGCTTTTATCGTCGTTTGTATAAAACATGATATAACTGTTTTTTCTAGTATGTTTTTTAGATTCTTTTTAATACTATTTTATTGTAAATTAATTTCAAATGAATTTATAGTTATGTATATCCACATAAACGAGTATATACATATTTCGTGCATATCCTTGGAACTTGATAGAGATCTATGTATGTTTTAAGATGAAGTTTTATTATTGAATATGCATGTATTATGTATCAAAAGGGCTTTCTCTCAACCTCCTTCTACATATAGTATTTTAACAGAGAATTTTGGGGGGATATTTTGGGAAAAGCTAGGTTTTGGATTTTATTTTATCCATATTAAAATTTGTAGGAAAACATTTGAAAAATCCATTGATATTCACAGAAAATTACATTTACTGGAAAGATATTTCAAAAATTCTTTGTTATTCACAAAAAGTTTAATTTTTTGAAAAAAAATTCAAAGCGATTCACAGAAAATTAAATTAAAAAAAAAAAAAATTCAAAACTTAGATTTCAAATAATTATTTTTTCAAAAAAAAAATCAAAAATCCACAGCTATTCACAAAAAATTTAAAAACTTAAATTTCAAATGTTAATTTCTTAGGAAAAAAACTTCAATTATTAAAATTAAAAAAAAAAAAATTCATTCATTACATTTTTGGGAAATTTATTATATTTTTATATTTTTTTGAATAAAATTTCAAATATTAAATTTAATCCTCTGCTGCTTAATTTGCACGAAATACGAAACAAATTTCTTCTAAAAAGCAAAAATTCCTTATTTTTTTTGGCAAACTCACTAGTTTGATATACTTATTATATTTATCTATATATATATGTGTGGTACTTCAACATAAAAATCAACAAAAGCAGAAAATTTTCATTTATTTTTTAATTACATTAGTTACACACATACAGCGAGTGGCAACAGAACCATAGGGGCCATTCTCCCCATCCTCCTCACTTTTGAGAAAATTCTTATAGTTTTCTATAATATACAAAGTTATTATCTCGTCTAAAACGGGGATTCTCAACCTTTTTTCAGTGATGTACCATTTATAAAATATTTTTTTATTCTACTATCCAATAAAATAACGAAAGCATTATAAGGTTCAGTGATGTTTATCTTGTATAATATTTTTCAAAATTTGAAGTACCACCTGTTGTGCCTCCAAATACCCCTAGGGCTACGCGTACCCCATTTGAGAACTACTGGTCTAGAAAATATAAAATGTCCAAATTTTGGTCATTTATCATTTCTAATTAAAAGGTTATTCGTTCAAATTTAGAAATGTTCTAAAACATTTTAAGTGTAAATTTTTTCCAAAAAGCCAAATTTTGTCAAATTATCAATGATCAATGTTCCACAGACATATTTGAGTCAATTATATACCCAATTATTCAAATTTGTGGCATAAGTTAAGGCACTTTAAAATTTTGGCTATAGTTTGTAACCCGTGCTTTATTTAAGGGGCTTATATTGGCCCCGATGATAGTAGGTTAAAATGTCGACAGACAAACTATCGACTTACAGAACATCGGTCGACAAAATGTCAATTGGACAAAACGTCAACCGGAAAATATTACATTTCAAAATATAAATAACAGTTTCTACGACATTTCACTCCAGACATTTCTTGCCCGAGATATTTACTTCACAATCCCTACATAAACTAACAATGAGGAACCCTCAAAAACCCTCACTTACGTATTTGCCCTAAAAATTTGGGTCTATTTTGCCCCCCAAAATGAGATGAAACCCACTGCTATTAATTAAATTACATGAAGGGACCCTTTCAACAACCCAATATATTCCACGAAAATAAATAGTTAATACGTATAAAATATTATTGTCTTATCCCTACATATAAAATAAGAAATGTAAAATTATAAATTCTGAACCCGTATTCTGAGGTAAATATTGGGATGTTAGAAGGTGAAAAATGGATGGCTTCGACGGCCTCCCAAAACAGCCCCAATACTTGGGGTGTAAATGAGGGATTGTGAGAGGCTCTTAGTAGTAGTTTAAATATTGGCGGGTGGTTTTATGCTATTTTGGGATACGTTGGTACCCAAAAACAGCCTCAACAATCGGGGTGTATAAGGGGTTTTGACAGTTGACGCTTTTTCCAACCACCGGTCCTGATATGACTCCTTTTAAATAAAGGCAATCAATTTCCCATTTCTTTATTCTGACGATCAATTTGGGTTACTTCAAATTCAATTTACGACACACTAAGAGAGTTCATAAGAATAATTTGTTGGTAGAAATTGACAATCATTAGTTGTCAAAGAACACCTGCAAATGTAATCCAATCTATATTTTGAGAAAAATAATTTTAATTTTTTGGTGGCTGGCCACATTTATCTTATTTACAATCAAGGAGTAGAGTAGAATAGGATCAAATGAGTGTATGTCCGTTTTCGGTTAATAACTTTTCAATTTCGCATAAACACTTTACATAATATCTTGTATATCTAGTTGTCTATGTTTCATGATATTTATTTTAGTAATAGTATATTTTTTGAAGGTAATCTAATTAGTTTTTAAAATTAAAAAAAAATTAATTGTTTTGGAATAAAAATTCCTAATCCTTATATGTTTACACATACAAAAATTTTATAAGAAAAAATTTCAAATACAAATTTTTCTTGAAAAAATATTTAAAATATACAATTTGATATTTAAAATTCTTTCAAAGATCCACAACTTTCCCAACAAATAAAAATTTTGGGAAAAAAATATCAAAAACCCAGTCCTATTCTCAAAAATTAATTTTTTTGGAATAAAAATTCCGAAATCCACAGCTGTTGACACATACAAAAATTTTATAAGAAAAAATTTCAAATACAAATTTTTTTGAAAAAATATTTAAAATATACAATTTTATATTTAATATTCTTTCAAAGATCCACAACTATTCACAAAAAATTTCAAAAACTTACTACGATTCTCAAAAATTATATTTTTTGTAAAAAAACTTCAAATATAAAATTTTTTTTTAAAAAATATTTCAAAAATCCGTAGCTTTTCTCTAAAAATACATTTTTTTAAAATATTTTTGAATTTCTAATATAAAATTTAAAAAATAAATAAATATAATATATCCATTTTTTTGGAGAAAAAATTTCCAAATACATAGATATTCATAGAAAATTAATTTACAATATTATACTTTCTAGTAAATTGCAAAAATGTCTTTATTATCTTTTTTCATATCTTCGAAAAGTAAATACTAGTAATAAATAATAATCGGAATCGCAAAATAAACATTATATTCCCGATGCCAATTCTGATTTTTAAAAAAACAACATCCGATTCCGATCAATCATCCTATCACTAAATTTAATATGCAAAAAATATATTAACTAAAATATTCACAAGCTCCTAAAACGAAAGGAAAAAAATTATGTATAATTTTTATACAAGTCTATTTAGGTGTCAGGTGCTATAAAGATTCTACTCCATATAAATTAAGTTACATAAAAAATCACTTTTTCTAACCTGATAGAAATGAACGATAATTATTCGTTGAAGAATACAAATATTAACATTTAATTTTTAGAATGTTCATCTAGTTTGATTTTGTGTTAAAAGACACATTTAAAAAAGTATATATTATATATTATGCACTTACTTATCATTTGATTTGATTTAAATAATATTTATTTATTTATTCCAAAAATACTGTTAGCAAACTATAAAATAAATTATATTTTATATTTGTCAAATAAACTCTTTGTTCAAAAGGAAAGTGGTAAAAATTTGATCAAAAGAAATCTCTTAGAGAATAAACTACTTAAAAAATGTATTTACATATAATTGAATGATGATTGATTTACCATTATTATCAACCATTTACATTCACATAAATATAGTAACGCCATGTATTATCGTCTTTTCATCTATTTAAATGACGTGTTGCTTTCTTTTTTGAAATAATTGTGATTTTTTAAAAAATATTCCATCAATTGGTGATTTTTGATTTACACCGATTAAGTATAAGTAAACATTAATTTGATTTATTACATATACTTAATCTGACCTTGGTAATATCTTTGAAGTCCATATATTGGTTTGTAAGCCTTTTCGGTATGTGAAATAATATAAAACTGAAAATTAAAAAAATGTTTCACAGGAGACCAGCTCGTCTGTCATCAGGTTTTTAATAAATTAACTGCGTGTGAACCGAACTTGGTTCTGCAATAGTTTTGTTTTTACAAAAATTAGAACATTCCCAGATCGGTCTAGGATTTTCAAACCGAAGCCCCATATTAATACATGTGTGTACCGTCGACACAAATCAACCTATAATGATTTTTCTAGAAATTGGTGCTTCCACAGGGTGTTGGCTGGAGAGAGTGCAGCCTCCTCCCCATATTAAGAAATGTTTCTTTTTACTAGTTAATTTAATCTTATATTTTTTTTCCAAAAAATTAGTATTATAAATTTTTTCAAAAATTTTCGATTTTTTTTTTTTTTGTAAATAAATTATGTCGAAAAATTTAATATTTTAAATTTTTTTACAAAAAAAATCCAACAACCAAGCAGTAAAAGAATGATAAATTGCAAAAAAAACCACCAAGAGTAGAAAATGACGGAGAAAAAGAGGGCTATCCTTTTTATTGGTCAAATACAAACTAAAAATGCAAAATTGCTAATATTGTCAACACACATCATCGTTGACATGTGTACCAACATGATAATGATAAATTTTTGATAATCGAATGTTTACTTTTTGATAAAGATAGAACATCAAATATTATATACTCAATTAATATTTGGAAGGACCAAGGTTGAGCCTGGTTCAGGTTTAGTGATTCTTTCGGTCCCAGTCTTGGTTCTTTCATTTCCACGGTTTTGTTCTAGGTCTCAGCTTTTTTTAATAATGGATAAGTTTGGTAAAAGGCATTTCTGTAGAAAATTCGAGCCAAGGAAATTATATTAAATACAAACATATACTAAGAGTATGTATGTAGTGTCCCAAGTTCCATTAGCGTCCCGAAAACTATGGTTGCTTAAGATATCGGTCTTCAAATTGGGACCATGAAGGGAGGATGGGGGAAGATGGAGAATTGAGGATTTTACTCTGTTTACATATTCATAGTAGACATGTTTCGTATAAAGGGGCCTCAGCTAAAAAATTATTAGTGTAGGAGGCCTTAGGATAGTAAAGTTTGGGAAATATTATAATCATAATATTCTAGGGCCCTGACATGCTTAGTAGCGGACCTTGATAATCTAACACACCTCTTCTCTCTTTTATTTATACCGTCTGGTGCCTGAAAACACTTTTCCAGATCCATAAGAAGCTCTGGGCTAACTACCAGAGGATTTCGGTCCTTTTTTCTGCTCCGTTTTGGATGAAAGGTTACGTGATACAAAAAGGTTACGACGTGTTTCATTCACATAAAATTATTTATATAGAATATTAAAGAATTATAAATATACAAAAAAATAAAACAAATGAAAATATACACGAGAACCAAGACCGATAAGCAATATATTACAGTCTCATTTTCGTCTCGGTTTCTGTTCTAGAGATTAAAGACCTGGAGCCGCTTGAACCGCTATACCGATAAGGGAACAGCCTTGTAAAGGACATATCAGGGTCAATATAAGTCATAAATCAAATTAAGATTCTAGGCTATAGTCAAAGTTCTTGGGTATCTTAAATCCCACCATAAATATCAAGACAAAGCCCCTATAGGTTATTGACTCAAATATGCCTATGACTATCTATAAATGAAGGAAAAAGTAAATTGTTTTTTCCTCCTCTTGTTGATTTTTGTTCAAAATAGCTTTTTATGTTGACACACGACATAGGTAATATATATGAATGTTCTTAGGTATTTGTAAGATCCATTTATTTATGGTGTAATCCTTTACGAAGTGTTGAGGATATGTACATAGAAGGTATATATAAAATAAAAATAATATGGAAATTGTAAGGAGAAAGAGAGTTTTTACTCGAATCCTGATTAGATCTTCATCCTATCAAGGGAATTGAGAGGTAGGGCCTTAGGATAGAGAAAGAAATTGTAATTTCTTCATCTGTACCCTTTAATTTCTTCCTTCATTTCATTTTACTTCTTCCATACCCATCAAATATAATACATATTATTATGTATGTACTTTGAATAGTAGAGAAAATCATTTGTTACTTATCAAGAGAGAGAGATCACAAAAAAATTGCATATTTATGTTATTGTTGTTATAGAACGTAAATATATAAGGATTAGGAGTAGCAGTGTTGATAAAACAAATCATTTACAACCTTTCAATGACAATAATCAACAAGTCCACATTACGAGGGTTGTTTGAAAAGTATTTTTGAAAAAGAAATGACCTTTTTGGTGCATATCGAGGATATGTTTAGTTAGTTTTATCTCTTGGAAGAACACATAGCCAGATGGATCTATTTCTTTGTGTTTACCATTCGTTTGAATCGAGGAAGCACCCAGAAAGATTATGCCGACTCTCTTTTGGATTCGTAAGGAATAATCCTCATTGACTATCTGGAAAAGAGTAAAACTATTACATATTATTCATCGTTAATTGGACCGTTTGAAAACGGTGCTACAAGAAAAGTGCCCATGATTGGCCCACAAAAAAAGTCCTCTTCCATCACGACTATGCACCTGCTCACTGCTCAAATTAATGGAAATAGGGTTCCAATTCGAGATGTCCAAAGCAATAGCAATCTCACGCACCTTCACTCTTTTGCCATTCATTACCATATCACGCATTTTATCCATGATTTCTGGAGTAGTAACTTCAACAGGGTTATTCAGAACGTTCAGCGTCACTTTTATCCATATGGCCACTTCGAAAAATTTTAAAACCACTTATAAACTTTTGTAATTGAAGGTAGAGAGTCCTCATAATTTTTATTAAGCTTCTTTTTAGTCTCTTGAGGCGTTTTGCCTATCATAAAGCAATGATTAATCAACACACAAAATTATTTTTCGTCCATTGTTTTGAAAATCACTCTACTTCCTCGATTTAAACGAATACTAAACAGAAAGAAATTGGCTGATCTGGCTAAAAGTTGGGGGGGTGTTCTTCCAAGAGATGCAACTAACTAAAAATAATATTAATACACGCCAGTAGTGCCATCCCTCGGACTTTGCACTGACTTTTCAAACGACCCTCGTATTATATTAAAAGTGTACTTTTGGCACGTCGTTACCGTTCTTCTATCATGCAACCTTTTCTCTAAACAGAAACAGAACAAAGGCTCAAAATCATCTGGTAGTTAGCCAAATAAGCCAATCATACCAACTGCAATTTATCTCCCAGACTATCATTGTCATATTATTTCTTCATAATTTTTTATAAAAAACTACATATTATTCAAACCTACATAGTATTTTATTCGATACTGTATTATAATATTGCTTACTAATATTTTATTAAAAGTGAAGTAATCCACATTAATAATTGTGTATGATAGCCAAACTTGCTTATAGAAATAATACAATAGCCCATATATATATTATATAAACTACAAGGGATCAGCAAGAAATTGTATTCTTGCTTTTTAGAATAGGAGCATAACTATAGAATAACTTATTACTTTGTGTATTTATCTAAAAGAATAAATTATGAAGTAGTCATGACGTATCAAGTGAGGCGAGTGTATTGACAACTGACAAAAAAATACATACAGTATTGATGTGTTATCGAAGTAACACCGTACTCAATGACGTCAAGAGGGATGTAGTTTACCTATGTACATTTTAAGGACTAAAAGTGAGACTTGACCACAGTCCTTGATCCTAAATAAATACCGACACAACACGAAGTCGACGCCTCCTCTCACACGTCCGCCATCTGACAAAGGGTCTGTGCAGATAACATGGCTCAATTCTGGTCAAAAGAGTATCCCCTTCTTCACCAGATTTGAACCCACTTGACTTTTTTATATGAGGGCACTTTGGAGAGGGAAACCCAAAAGGACCTCTTAACCAAATGTGGAATCACTGAAGTCTTCCAAAGTGGATGCATTTGACAACTTGTGGAAGGAGTTCGTCAACAACTCCTGCCTGGCCTTCAGGCGACAGGTTAAGGCTCTGGTTGATAATTAAGTTGACCATATTGACTGAAAAAAGTTTTGCAAAAACCTTGTTTACATGTTTTATTTAAATTCTTTTTTTTTTGCCTAATATTGATGTATTTCGAGTCCACGTTTTGCTTCCCTACGCCGTATATACATATTTATTGAGAGATAAAAAACAAAGTAGGAAAGTTCTTTTACAAAATAATGGAGAGTTAAGGAGGGATTTTAAAAGATGCGACAGGTATGTTGGAGATCTGTATTTCATACAATATTTAAAAGATAGCAAATTGTTGTTCTCTCTACCTAGATCAAGTCTACATCAATTGAAATGGTTGAAACAAAGTAGATAAATGGGGGAAGAAGACGTTGTTCGTAAAAATGGGGACTTAATCCAATATAGAGAAAAAGATTTAAATTTAAACTTTTAATTTAAGATAAAAGTAATGAAATTAAAGAGAAAGGATTCTATGAGCAAAAAAAAAAATAATAATAATGAAAACTCGTAAAAATGTACTAATTTTTTACCCTTATTTGGGTTCTCCTATACTCGTATATATATGTTTTTTATTTTATTTTATTTTATTATTACAGTCGAATGAGAAATGTGGAATCCTAAGTAAGTTTTTCTATTAGATAATTAGGAGATGATGATGCTCTATAAATCATGGAATAGAGTATGATAGAATAGGGTCAGAACCCTTGTTTCCTTTCTTCTTGACTACGCACATACAGGGATTTCTATAGCAGGGAGAAGGGTTATAAATCAAAGGCTCTTGAGTTGTGAATACGTATTAATATATTGTCCTTTACCACTTTTACATATACCTTTATTAAAAATACTCTATTTGGGGTATTTCTAGCCAAAATCCATATAGAGTGAAATAGAACCATAGATAAATATAGCATAGGCTCATGTCAACTGCTCTCCTCTTCCACTTATTGATTTACCATAAATACCCATACAACAGCTGACATGAATAACAACCTCCTCAATAAAACTTTGTCGTTCTATATTTTCTCTATAAATACAACCAAGGATAAACATTTTGAGGGCATTTTCCAGCAATTATATACTAGATTTACAGTGATTCATCTAGCAATCGTTACACTCTACAAATAAGTATGAAGGATCCATTGAAAGTTTTCCCATCTGTACAGGGAGAGGACTCAAAAATTAGAAAATTTTATAAGCCGTTATCAATTCTACATATTTTTAGTTTGTAGCATTTGATTGCAAACTTTTGAAGCGAAAGTTGTTAATTCAATAATTTTCTAGACTTTTTTATTCATTATGTCCCCCCTCCATTCTGAATGATGGCTTCAATACGGAGACTAACAGAAGTACAGCTGGCCTAGATTAAGTCTAAGGGTAAGTTGTTCCATTCCTCCGTGATCATGGCCTTCAGGACATCAACATTTGGGTGAAAAGTCTTGTTTATCTTGTCCTCCAAGAGACACACCAAACAGCAAAGTCCAGGGTGTTCACACGTCGGGTGAGGACGAAGGCTAGAAGTTTGCCGGCCAGAATGCAGCCAGTTTCTCCTTATTTCAAATACAGCACATTCTTGGACGTGTGTGCCGTGGCACCGTCCTGGGTAAACACATAGGTGTCCCTGGGAAACGTACTCTTCAACTATGGCCAGACATGGTACTTGAGAACCTTGTAGTAGACGTACATTGTAACTTTATAGTTGGCCTTGAAGAACTAGGGAGGCATCTTGCTCCGTCTGACACTACGGCACCAAGGATCATGGCATGAGCTGGATGATTGGTCTTGATTCAACCAAGAAGCAATCATTTCCCCTGTTCAGAACAGTGTCCACTGTAAAGATCTTCTTGTCTTGTGCGTGGAGGAGGTCACACACTCTCTAATGTTTTGCTTGTTACTCAAACCTTTTTGATCGCACAAAAACAAGACAAACATCAAATTGTCGCTTTTTGTCAGTTCTTTTGATTGGCGCAAGTTATAAATTGTCAGACTTTTAGAATTGAGGCTAGGCAGCCTCGAAGAGGATTTTAATTTTTGTGTCCTCAGCCTGTAGATGGGAGACACTAAAATCATCCTTTTAATTTCCCAAATTGCTCTCTAGAAGACGGGATTTGTGTAGGATAATCGTGGGGCCTCAACAAAGACTTATTACCATTTCAACTACTATAATTGCTTATGTTCCAGCTCAAAGGGTTGAGGAGTATAAACCTGGGTCCTCAAGATTAAAAACCACCACCGTGTCTTCAAAAACATTCAAAGACCTCTCCTAATCTCCCAATACTCTTTTACAAAAGCAGAATCGATAGCTGCTATTTATGTATGTTCAACGTTTTTTCTACAGATGATGAAACTATCACCAGATCCTAAGATGGGTCAGTCCTGTTTGTAGATGGGACAGATCGGTAGATCTGTACACATATGCATATAATAAAATTACAGTCAATTTTCCTGATGGCAATTCACTTTTCATATCAATTTTACTGAGGACAATATTCCTAGAACCTTTTGAGAATCTAAAGCTTGTTCCTTCTTTACTCTATTTATGACTCTTATATAGTCAAATCCTGATTTGTTAGTGGGTCATTACGGGTTATATGTTTAATTTATTTCTCTATTCCGTTTGCCAAACAGGGTGATCATTTGGGATCTCCCAAATGGCTAGAGTTTTACATATCTATTACCTATTATAAAATCAAAGCTTAATATGGACCGTCAGAATGGCTTAAAATGACTTAAAATTGTCAACTTAAAAAAGTTTAATCACATAAATTGACTTTTTGACTATTTATGGTTTTTAAACTAAACTCATACAGATAATTTTGAATCACGTTTCTTTTTATAAAATGAAAAAAGGATATTTATTGTTAAATATTAAAAATTTGACAACGTAGGTTCCTTTTTTGACCAATTCATTTAAAAGTTTGAGAAAACATTGTCTTTTACACAATTTTTTTGAAAACTTTACCAAAAAAGTTGTAAGAGAGATGAAGAGTGGTATATTTAGTGTTTTATAAGACCAGTTCAGTCTTAGGACTGGTTCTTCGGACTGTCAGTACTCGACTTGATAAAAGGAAGAACAAATAAAGTGGAGTGACGACATCAAGGACCGAACTTTATAAGTTCTTAGGACTGAACTGTGTTCAAACATAGTTCCTATAGCCCGGAACTCAATCTCTGTGACCGATGTAAGCTGAAGCACCTGCTCCTGGATTAAGATTTTGATAACCAAAAAGACCTCACGCACGGTGTTTAGCGAGTGATAAAGTTAGTGAAGGGAGAGGAATTGTGGAAGTTGGAGAACCATTGCCGTGACGTTAACCGACCCGGAGAAGACTTTGTGACATGATTGAGTACTTTTGTTACACTTTTTAATATAACTTCTTGCCTTACTGGGGCAGTTTCAATTATTTCGGAACAACAACATTCCGGGGCAGGTGATAAAGAGTAACGTCTAAGGATTTGTCCATAAGTAGAGTTGAGGATCAAAATTATAGTAATTCCTGTCATTGTCCTTGCTTGATACGGAGTGGGATTTGTGTTTATTTCCTTCCTCTTAAAAAGGGGTTTTCATTAACAGCGTTCACATTTTTTTTAAAATAAAACGAAAACGATTTGAGATATCGACGATTTCTTTATTTGCCGTTAAAACACATTCAAGTTAATTTATAAATAAAATTCGATGTCGTTTGAATGACCACCACGTGCACGTTTTACGAAGTCCAATCGTTGAACCCAATTTTCGACTACTTTTCCGCCGCATAAATTGGCTGAAACTGCAGCAATTTCACGTTGAATATTTGTTCTGAGTTCTTCTAACGTCGACGGACGTTTGGTGTAGACCAGGGCTTTCACGTGACCCCAAAGAAAATAGTCTAGAGGCGTTAAATCGTACGAGCGAGGCAGCCAATTGACTAGTCCATTTCTGGAGATAAGACGCTCACCAAACTTACTCTTCAATAAATCGATTGTAACATTTGCTGTGTGTGAAGTGGCACCACATATCCTCCAAGTCCATATCTTCCAATTCAGGAAAAAAAATCGGTTATCATGGCGCGGTAACGATTTCCATTCACAGTAACGTAGCGATTGTCATCGTCGACGAAAAAGTACAGCCCAATAACACCGCCAGCATGCAATCCACACCAAACAGTAATTTTTGGGATGTAATGGCGCCTCATGAATCACATGTGGGTTTTTTTCCGGCCCAATAGTACATATTTTGCTTGTTAACAAAGCCATTGAGCCAAAAATGTGCCTCATCGCTGAAGATGATTTTACGTTGAAAATCACTATCATTTTAGAATTTTCCTTCAGCCCATTTTACGAATTCCCGACCTTTGAAATGGTCAAGCGGCTTTTGTTCTTGTGTCAACTTGATCTTATACGGGTTTAGGCCAAGATATTTTCACAAAATTTGCCACAACGATGTCACAGAGATGCCCAACGATTGAGAACGGCGCGTAAGAGACAAATTTGGGTCATCTTGAATTGATGCGCTTGCAACAGCAATATTTTTTACACTTCGTGCATTTCTTTGTCTCACTGGCACAGGAACATTATGTAGCGTGTATGTGGACTCAAATTTTTTCACCAAACGTTGAATTGTTGATTTTGTAGGTCGATTACGTTGACCATAAATTGGCGTTAATGCTCTTAAAGTTTGGATCAAAGACTCACCACTTTTGTAATAAATTTTAATAATTTGCAAGCGTTGCTCGAGTGTGTACTGCTCCATGATGAAACTACAATTATTTTTGAGCACAGGTGTCAAAGAAACAAAAGCAAATATGACGTCGTTTTCGAAACCTATCAACGTAAAATGTGAGCGTCCTTATTGAAAAACCCTTTAGTTACTATCAACTAATCCATTAAAAAATCATGACAGCTAACCTGTTCATCTCCTAAACATTCTTCACATTTTCAGGGTTACCATATTAATTTTTGGTTTCTTCTTTAGCCGCATTACGAAAATACTTATGACACTTCCCATTTGATCTCATGATGTGGGATCAAATGGATGTACCACACTTTTTCGTGTACCACTAAAAAACTTTTTTTAAATTTTATAGCTTATCTTCATCCAAAACCTCTTATCCTAATTTGGTAATAAAGTTAATTATATTTAAGCTTAACCTTTTGTGTAGAAGCCCATTTAAAAAAAGAAGTATAGGGTAAGTACACAATTACCGCTTTACTATCAACTAAAAGATAATGCTTTTAGAATGAAGGTAAACCAACCAAGCCCAAATATTCAGCTTTATACATCTATTCTAAAAAGATATGTTGTCATAATATAAATCCCTGAGTATTGTTGAAGACTCAAGTGTATCTCATTTCCTTATAAGTTTATGTACCCATGCACATTTAGCATGATATTTTTTGTTGACGGTATTAGGATGTTTAAAAGTATCTGAGTTTTTACGCTAGTCAATTTTTTTATATGAAGAATTTCCTGTTTGTATATTTATCATTTTAGTAATTGTAAAAATACTTTTTAATTTTTAAAGAATATAGGAATTGAGTCATATCACTTACCATACGAGGTTCGTTTGACCAGTCCGTGCAAAGTCCAAGTGCATCTTTTGGAAGAACATACAACAACGTTCAGCCAGATCATTATATTTCTTTTGGTGTGGCATTCGTTTGAATCGAGGAAGTGGAGTGATTCTCAAAAAATGGACAAAAAATAATTTTGCGAGTTGATCAAACATTACTTTATGAAAGAAAAAACCCCTCAAGAGACTAAAAATGCGCTTGATAAACATTATAGGCAGTCTCTGAATCTTTAATAGAACAGTTTATAAGGGGGTTTCAAATTTTTGGAGTTTCCATCGGTGCAAAAGTGACGCTGAGCTGAGGTTACTACTCCAGAAATCATTGTTAAAATCCATGATATGGTCATGGATGACAGAAGAGTGAAGGTGCGTGAGATTGCTAGTGCTATGGGCATCTCGAGTTAGAACCCGATTTCTCTTAATTTTGCTACCACAACTGCAGAGGTGTGAGCTGGTGCATTTTCGTGATGCGTTTTTCTTGCAGCTTGGTTTTCAAACAGTCCAATTACAATGAATAATAATTATAATAGTTTTAACTTTTCAAGATAGTCGATGTAGATTATTCCTTGTGAATCCAAAAGACAGTCCCCATAATCTTTCTGACCAATTCCTCGATTACAAGAAATGCCAAACAGAAAAGAAATAGACCGATCAATCTGAAAGTTGTTGTGTGTTCTTCCAAGAGAGGCTACTAACTAAACATAACCTCGATACGCCCCAGTATTGTCATCTCTCGTACTTTGCACGGACTTTCCAAACGACCCTCTATTGTTGGCATGCCATGAATCAATTTCATTTTGCTTATATTAACTCTGTTTGACCTCGTGCTAGAAAAAAGGATTTTTTTAGGTAACCTAAATTAAATCAGAATAAATCCAATAGTACCTGAAACCATAGACTTTCATCTAATGAATGCTTCTATATAATTAGGTTATAACTATTTATTTGCTTTAAGTTTCAGGAACTAGACTTTATGTGATTTTTTCCGTTAATATTTTTTTAGTATAAATACAAATTACCTCAAAAAACATAACTAAATTTGATGAATTTGATATAGTTAGATATCCCAGATGGTATGGCTTACAGTAAAGTGTTTGAGAGAATACCTTATAATTCTTGAAAGTGAAGAGTTATGAGCTGAAAACAGAAATACACTTATTGGAACCCACCCTAAGTATTGTTTTGAAATCTCTATGTGAAGTAAAAAAGTTACATAGCATTTTCTGCTTTGTTTAATTTTTCTTCAAGATCGTTTTTATGTTTGATTCACCACATAAATAATTGGTAAAATAAGTAATTCCATTCGTGGATTGTGAGGTTATCGCATAGTTATTTAAACTGCTCAATCTGACGATTTTTTGTAAATATAGTTACGTTTGCAAATTAGTTATAATATGACATTTTTGATAAATAATAATTATGATTATTTGCTATTAAATATTTATATTATAAATTGTTATTATGTTGACGCAACATTAAAATATATTTGAACCACGGAATCATAATTGTGACCCTTATTTCTTGAAGAATATTATACAAAATACTGTATATCCTTCAAAATATTAAAATAATTTATGTGCGTGTCTGATATATTTCCCACTTAGAAAAACAGTGATAAAAATGCAGTTTGATTTTTTTTGCTAATAAGATGATTTTTTTCATAAAACAAGATTGATTCTCCATGTCTCAAAGTTTTTCTAAGATATGGGTTGTCTATATTATATTTACACCAAATGTCCAGAAAACAACAAAAAAATGTTGTATACAAAGAGATTTACCTATTATATTTTTATAGTAGATCGTTTTAGCTTAGAATTAATCTAAATATAACTAAATATTTAAAATGAATCATTAGCTATCTATAAGATGGCGTGTTTGTGCTAGTTATATATATATTATTTTTCTTGGTGTCCTTTAGAAGAAAAAAAAACCCTTTCCTCATAAAAAACTACAATGCCTTCAAGAAATAATAAATATGTAATTTCATAAATAAGAGTTACATAGAACCAAGCAAAGCATAATTTCTTATATCACTATATGACTTCATCTGTAAGTATCTGATAATGAAGATGAGTCTAGTTAGGGGGGAGAGTGGGGTTGTCCCCCTTTTTCTAATTTGATAAATCAAAAAGAGGAGAAAGAATTGACCGGAAAGAATGGATTTTTATATATGTATATTATTCCTTCCTGGGGTTATTTCCGGTGGGTTAAGAAAAATCAAAATGAAAAAAGATTCCAGAAGTAAGGACTGTATACATTTATCTATACAACATAGTTTCATGTCTAAGGATTTTTCTCTATAATATAATATTCTCTTTATTCTTATTTGGTTTCTATTTCTATGTATGTATACCCATCTATTTGTATACATATCAATCAATAAATATTTATTTATTCTGAAATAGATGATATTGCGATTGAAATATAAATAGTTCTGTCTCTCTACAATATACCGGGTGGAAACTAAAATTTTATGCACTCATACAAATCAAAGTATGAGGTTGTGAGGCACGGATTTTTCTATCAAGCCCGATTATATGATGGTCTAACTTTGTGGCTCAATTAACCTTGGGTGCTACATAGTATTTATGAAATATCAGCAGTTTGGAAACACTTAATTTAGTTGAGAATGAGCTCAAAGTGGGGCATTAGAGTCCAGATAAAGACATTAATCCGGATGGGTCAGACTTCAAATAAGATTTCAATGCCCATTGGAATGACCATAAAAACTCTTTATAATTAAAATAATAACTTTATTTTAATGTTCCTTTAATTGGTTGGATGGAGTTGCACTGATTAAGTATAGGTTAACATTATAATATTACAATTACTCCATCTAACCTAGGAATTATTTTTTGGTGAAATCCATATACAAATAGTATATTTCTTTCTCCAGGAATCACCGGGGGTGCAAACGTAGGAAAATTATTATTAATCCAGATAACCTCAAGAGCATGTTTGGAAGAAGTCAAAGTGACCCAAAGGCGTCTGCAGGAATAGGGGGTTTGGTTTCGGATTTTTGTTGAAAAAAAAATTTAAATCATAAAATTTAAAATATTCAAAGCTATCCACAACAAATTTCAAAAATCAAACTAATTGGAAATAAAAATTCAAAAATGAAATTTCAAATATTTAATTTTATAAAAAAAGTTTCCAAAATCCATAACTATTCACAAAAAAAACGAGGTTTCTTAGAAGAAAAAATCAAAAATTCAGGGCTTTCAAAAAAATTAAATTTCCTGGAAAAAAAAATTTAAAACATTTAATTTTTTGGTGAAAAATTTCAAAGAAGAAACTTTATAATCTTAAATTTTTCGAAAAAAATTACAAATATTAAAAGTTTCCTAAAACAAAAATTCAAAAATCCAGAGTTGTTTTCAAAAATATTTTTTTGTAAAGAATTTAATAAATTCATAGCTTTTCACAAAAAAATTATAAAATTAAGCTCCCCTCAAAAAAAAAAAAAATATGTATAAACTTGTGGACACCTCTGATAGCAAAATGGTAATTTTTAACCATAATTTAAAGTATTAAAGAATGGGAAATTTTTACCAGAATCGCATTGGAATTGCCATCGGTTTATTTTTTGGTAATCGTACCATCCCTTATATAAACCATTTCAGATAATATGCAAACTGTCTAATTTCTTAGTTTTCACCCAGTATATACATAAATGTGTCTAAATACATTATTTCCCTCCTTCCAACGCTTGGAATGTCATACATTTTGTAATTTTTTTTGTTATTTTTATTAAATTTATTAGACAACATTGCCTTCAAAACTTATTTCATATAGATTCCCATCCTTGTTTACAAATTATAATAACCTTGAGCCTTTTTATATTTTTATTTCCCCCCAACCCCTCTTGATGATGTAATTAAGACAAAGAATCAAGAATGGCACAGACATTTATTGCCTTCTCCTTACATATATATGTACTTTTAAAAAAAAAAACCCTGATTTATGTTGCACACCCTCTGCCAAGAAAAAACAACAAGGCAATACAAGGCAGAAAGTTACATCCTTTGCTTTCATTAAAAAAAACTTTAGAAATTAATAATACTTCTACCAAATAGAGGGTCGTTTGAAAAGTTTGTGCAAAGTACAAGAAATGGCAATATCGGCACGTATCGAGGTTATGTTTAGTATTAGACTCTCTTACAAGAATACACACCAACTTTCAGCCATATCAGTATATTTATTTCTGTTTGGCATTCGTTAAATCGAGGAATCGGCGAGAGGTTATGACGACTGTCTCTTGGATTAGTAAGAAATAATGTTCATCGACTATTTGGAAAAGAGTAAAACTATTACAAGTGCATATTATTCATCGTGATTGGACCATTTGAAAACCGAACTTATAGAAAAACGCCCACGATCGGCCCACAAAAATGTAGATTTACATCACGACAATTCACCACCTCACACCTAAACAGTTGTAGTATCAAAATTCATATAATTAGGGGTCCAATTCAAGATGCCCACAGCACTAGTAATCTCATGCACCTTCACTCTTCTGTCATTCATCCCCATATCATGGATTTTATCAATGATTGCTGGAGTAGCAACGTCAACAGGACGTACAGAACGTTCAACGTCTCTTGTGCCCATTTGGAACTCCCAAAAATTTTGAAAGTCCCCATAATGTTTATCAAGCTTCTTTTTAGTCTCCTGAAGCGTTTTGCCTTTATTAAGTAATGTTTAATCAACACACGAAATTATTTTTCGTCCATTTTTTGAAAATCACTCCACTTCCTCGATTCAAACGAATGCCGAACAGAAACAAATTGACCGATCTTGCTAAAAGTTGGTTTGTGTTCTTCTAAGAGATCATACTAACTAAATTTTACCTCGATATTTGACAATCGTGCCATCTCTCGGACTTTCTACGTACTTTTCAAACGACCCTCGTATGAATTAAAAAACAAAACAATTAGGAATTTTTCCTCTGCTTGATTTTTGTTTAAGATTATTTTTATATTGACGCACAACATATACAATTAGAAAATATGTCATTGCTTTTGCGTGACGAGGTTATCGAATCTTTTTTTGACAACGTCAATCTGACGAGTTTTGTTAATATTGTTTTGTTTGCATATTAGGTATAATATGTACCTTTTGATAAATAATAATTATGATTATTTGCTATTAAATATTTGATTTTTTGATTTATTGTAATGTGCCTTTTTTTTTTGTCATGCTATGTATATTTAACACATACATGCATATTCCCATTGGTGTATTATATAAGTGTGGTCAGAGAGAGAGAGAAAAAAAAATGTTATTAATACAATTTTTTTGGATTAAAAATATATAAACATGAAACGGCATAAAATAGATATTTATATAAATTAAATTATAATTCTAATATTATAAATCTATGGCTATGTATATTGTATATATATATATATATATATATGCTTGCATTTAATGCATTGCTTTTTAGGGAGCTTGTCATTTGCAAATTTCATTTTATGTATATAAATATTAGAGTGATCACTATTTTAAAAAAATTATAAAATCAAGGTGCCTATTTAAAGCATGAATGTGACATGCCTAACTATTATAAAAATAGTTTTACCCTCACTATCCAAGGATTTTTGTTCTATTTTGTAGTGATTCCATTTTTTATGGTGATGTACCAGCAAATTATCATATTTTTTCCCCGATTTCATGGCCTATTTGATGACGTAATGCCCCGAAAAAAAAGATTGTGGCAATCGAAGGAAGAAACTTTTGATCATTCATCTCAAAAGATGTTCGAATTCCACAAGGGAATACGGGAAGAGAATTCATCTGAGAAAAAGTAACAGACCTTATAAGGGAGAAGAGTGGACTCTTTCCTTGGGAATGAGATAACAGGATCGTAACAATAAAGTTATCCATTCAAAATGAGTAGATATTCTTTATATATCAATATGGGATCACTTAAAAAAAATACAAAATGGAACAAAATCCTTGGAGATGCAAATTTTTAAATAAATCTTTATAAATGATAAATTAAATATTTTTCTATGATATTCCTAATGACTATGTATTTTTCATAATTTTTCCGTCTAAAAATGGAAAGATATCGAGCTCAAAGCTAGATACCAGATCAATAAAAACACATTTACACAAGTTTTATTAATCCTACTCATAATTTGGATATTCTTTTTTAGGGTTTCAAAATGATAATAACGATATACTCCGGAAGTACTATAATCTTAGACATTTCAGACTTAAGATGATTTAGAGAAAAACTAAGATCAGTTTTGGATTCTACGCTCAAAGATAAATTCCTTTTTTGGCATGAATTGATTCGTACAAAATGAGTGTTCCCTTGTGTCATTTAATAAAATATGTTTTAATTAATGTGGTTTCCCAGTCTTTTTCAGTTATTTATATTCCTTAATCTGTTACAAATCATTATCGACTTAATTATTGATATCGTTTTACGAAAAGTGTTCAAAATATACACAATTTAGAAAAAAGTTATTTGATTTATTGAGGGATTGGTTATGATGACTGATGAATTTGTTTATTTTTGCTTTTCCATCCCTTCTTATTGTATACTATCTATGTATGTTTGGAGCGTATTTAACGTCGGTATATTTTTGCAGCTTTATACTAAAATAAGTCAAAATCTTTAAAACGGTCCTGGTTTGTTTTGGAAAGATTTGAAAATAACTAGTTGTGTAATCATGGGACATGACACATTCATATTTTAAATGGGCACCTTCATACGAATTATTTTCAAAATAGTTATCACTCTATACACTATACAAACATGTCTACTATGTACATATCTATGGATTTATATAAATATACAAAAAAAAAAAAAAAAAAAAACGAGGTAAAATGATCAATATGACTATTGCATCAGGTCTGATGGATGAGAAAACGTTTTTTTTATTTTTACTCCATATTTTACATACATATATATGTAAGGTCTAAATATAAAGTTTCTCTTCATCTAATTTTTTTTTAAAGAAAATCATGACGAAAAAAATGAGGTAAAAAAAATTAGACCCACTTTTTTAAAGAGATCATTAAAATGGACGAGAAAATGTCTATTGACAACAGGGTTTTTTTTTTTTAATACTTCGCTTATGTATTTAACCTGCCATTGAGGGATGTAGTAGTTGGTAGGAAAGGAGACCATTAGTCTAATTACTAATGAAAAAGAGGAAGGGGAATGAGGGAAAACTTTGCAGATTCTCCTCTGCAAATCAAGATTGCTTACTTTATTGTCAACACAAAAGCAATCCGAAAGGATTTTTCGAAAAATTGTGTGTGGATTATATCTGAATTTTTTCACAAACGCCCTCCATTTTCTTCCGAAAAATTATTTTTATTACCCCTTTAAATCTTTGGGTGTGCCAAAATGGGTAGGTTTTATATCAATGGGCCTAATATGTGCCAAATTAAGTCTTTTAAATCAAATAAAGTGTTTAAACTATATCTAAATTTCTGGAGTACCTTTACTCATGTCGAAAATTTGAATACAAAGCCAATAATTGACTTAAATATGTCTGTGAAATATTTGGCTATATCTATATAGCATGAAGTAAAAAAATTAATAGAGGTTTTCTCCTTATCTTGATTTTTGTCCAAGATTGTTTTTATGTTGACACATTACATATGTAATTTAAATTTAACTATTAAATGTTATAAAATATATGATTCACAAATGTAGGATACAAAGAAATAAAATATGTACAGCTAAAGAGACTAATATGGAAAGAGGCGTCTTGTAAGGTATATCATTCTAGTATGTTTTTTCTTATCTTTAGTTCTGATTCGTCTAAAATTTTGTTTAATCGCTTTTTTCATCCCTTGCGCAGTTCATTCATATCACGTCTTTTGACTAAGGTTCATCTAAAATAATTTAAATAATACAAGTCAACGTATAGGACAGAGATATGCATTTTTCTTTAGAATAAACAATAAACATAAACTATTAATTAAAACCATAGTGGATGGAATCTGAGTCATAATTATACTCTAAAAAATTATAAAAGTTATTTTAGAACAAAAAAACATAATCTACGAAAGTGTATTAAAATTTTTGATCGAAGTTGCGTGGATCCCCAGCATAATCCATACATATATAGTTTTTGTTTACTTTTTATTCAACCATCTTGGTTTTTTCTTTAATTTACAACGGAACATTTATTTTGCTTTTATACCTCAACCTCGATTTTTAGTTAAATTAAAATAACCCTTTTTGGGTTTATATATATTTTTTTTCTCTGAACAAGGGGCTTTTACAGATAGGACCCATCAAAAAACTAACTTTGGCAAAGTTTGAGGCCTCAAAAACTATTTTCGGTATATAAACAACCCATTTTAGTTTGAATAACATGGATCTTTTTTTAGGTCGCAATTCACCCATTTTAAGTTTCCAGCACCGTTCCAAATACAATATGCTGACTGAGTCAGTATTCGTACTTTTTATATTCTTTAATATTCGATTTATCACTTGAAAATAGATAAAGATGTTGTATTCCAAAAAATTTAATTTTCAAAAAATTCGATGATTTGTGTTCGTTTTCTTGATCTGATAGCTACATGCAGCTAATATAATAATAAGTTGTGACAGTTGCTGCTCTGCCAGGGGTGTCCGCAGGGGGTGAGCTGGAGGGGCTGAAGTCCCCCTCAAATCAAGGATTTTTTCATTAAAACTAGATTTTTTTTGTTCAGGATAAACTATTCTTGAAATTTATTTCCCAAAAATTAAATTTTTTATGAATAGCTATGGTTTTTTGAAATTTTTCCCAAAAATTTAAATTTTCTGTGAATAACTGGGTTTTTGAAAAAAAAAATTCAAAAAATTAATATTTGAAATATAACTTTTGAATTCATTTGATAATATTTGAAGAAAGTTCAAAAAATTTATGCTTTCGTCAATAGCTGTGGATTTTTTATATTTTTCCCAAAAAAAATTATTTTTAAAATTTTATACCAAAAATTTTACTTTTTGAAATTTTGATTCCAAAAATTTAATTTATAGGGAATAACTGTTGATTTTTGAAAAAAAATTGGAGAATTGATATATGATATTTTTTTTTTTTTTGTAAATAGTTTTATTTTTACAACCCAGCAAGTCATATTTTATACAACTCTAGATATTTTAATATAAATACAAGAAAATAACAGCAAAAGGTATCATTTTACTAGTTAAATAAAGTTATGAATTAAAAGTATCTTAGCCAATTAATAATTCACTCCATCTGATGTAAAACTTAATTTTAGAAGCACATGGATATGTATGTTTATAAGGACAGGTACGTTACGGGGTTGTGCCGTGGTTCGGTACGTTTTTACCCTACGTAAATATATAATGACAGATAAAATATTTTGATACTATAAAATTTGGGTCATTATTTTTTTTCTTAAATTAATAGATTTAGATAATAAAGTAAGATTTTAATCCATAAGTATCCTTTTATATAATAAGGAATATTAGGATATTAATAAATAATTTATATATTTATCCATATATATTATAAAAAAAAAAGTGAATGACTGACAAAATAATAAAATACATCCCATTGACGAAAGCCCAGAAGTATGGTGGAAGGATAATTTACATATATTTTCCAATGTTTCCAAGTTAACTTCACAATACCACGCACGCAACTACAGGTACATTTGTATCAAGTTAAATAATTTGTTCGACGGCTGGAGATACAGGTGTGCGCGTCTAAAACTGAGCAATCCTTTAAATTTTACGCCATGCACATATTCGTGATTTTATTGAGTGGAAACCGGTTTATACTTCGAGGCAAGGGTCTTGACTAGTTATAAACAAAACTCCAACAAAATCTAAATAGCAACAGTGAAACAACAGCCGATAATATGGAAAAGACGTCGAGTCGCAATTTTGGAACTTCCTGCGCGGGGAAAAACTCCCACTGAAATTGCCAAGGTTCCGAACTGCAGCCGCACCACCGTTTACAGCGTGGTAGCCAAAGGGACTCCTGAGGCGTCCACAAGATCTAAGTCAAGGCTTCGAAGGTCGGACGAAATGGTTGCTGCCGTGAAAAAGTCTGTCGAGGACAAGAGAGGCAAGGTCGCCGTCAGCGGCCTCTCCAGGGAGTTCAACGTCAGCGAAAGGACCATGGACCGGCTAGTTAAGAAAGATATTGGCCTTAAGGTCTACAAGAGAACCCCTCGTCAAGCCGACAAGCCTGTAGACAAGGAATAACGCCTAAAATTTAAAGGAGTATTCAGTTTTAGACGCGCACACCTGTATTGTGACTGCGCATTGGTCTTGTTTATTACCAGAAAAGGTAGACAAGCTCGTTTTTTTTGCAAAAAAAATAAATATATATATCTATATAAATTAATAATATTTAGGATATACCTTTTTTTTTTAAAGAAGATCAGTAATTTTAGGAATAATCCATTTCCACTGGAAAAAAAATGATTAACAAATAAAATATTGAATAAATTTGAAAAACTAAATTAGACATATCAAAAAAACATTTTACTAATATACTATACCAAACCGCGTGCCGTGAAGGATGTACTGTGGTTCGTACCAAACCTTAGTTTTAGCTTACGGTCCCATCCCTATTGTATATGTGTATGTAAGAGGGAAATCAGATCAATTTCTTTACGCAGAATGAACACAGACCCATATATTGTGATGTGTTAATAAAAATATATTTATCTATCATAAGAAAATGGATGAAGCTGTAGAAAATCAGGAGGGGAAGTTCATGGACTATGAGAAGATAACGGAAATTGAAAGCAATCAAAAATGCATTGACTAAGTGAAACAAAAAAAAAAAACAGAGATATATTATGTACATTAGACTGTACCGTGATGACAAACGCTGGGAATTTTGTATATATAGGGATAGTTTTGTTATTCATTTTATTCCTCTAAAATAGAAAATAACCAGCAAACGTTTAAAAAATTGAAATTTTTTATGTTATTTCTTTAAAATTCTCGATTTAAATCAAGTTACAGGATTTTTATTTTATTAAGTATTATAGATGAAGCATATATTTTGCAACAATATATTAACAATGGATCTCTCACTTGCCTCATGGTATGAGTATTTTAGTTCCAAACATGTTCCAAATAAAAAAATATTCTTTTTTTGGTACCGTGTATTTATTTTGATGTGATTTTGGAGATATCAGTCTACAGCCATACTGTTCCCCTAACCTCAATTGAGGGTGATAATTCAATCATTAATATCTAGGATTAGAACAACACCACTGAGCCTTTTAATACAATAGCCATTCTTCTAAATCAACTGATTAGTTTTATTGAAAAAAAGGAATTAAATATTTATAATAAATGAAATATATCAAACTTATAAAATATAAGAATATGAATAAATAAAAACAAACGAACCCTAGAAATTAAAGAATAATTAATAAAAGGCAGTAATTTTAAGAGTTTTATAGACAGTTTTCTTAGTTCAAAATTATCAATTGGTAAAATAGGGTGTCTTACTTAGCATAAATGAACAACGAATGTATATTTGCTGTATGGAATTCGATTAATGAAGAGAAACGTCAAAATATTGGCGCGTTATACACGGTACAAAAAAGAAAATATTTATTTTTTGGAAGCATGTTTGGAAGTAAAATACTCATATTATGAGGCCTGCTAGAGATCAATTGTTAGAATATTTTTGCAGAATATATGTTTAATCTATAGTACTTAATAACATAAAAGTCCTGTAATTACATTCAAATCGATAATTTTAAAGAAATTACATCAAAATTTCATTTTTGATGTTTTTTTGACATTTTACAAATTTTCGAATATAAGTGGATTCATGAAGAACCATTTTTTTTTTAACGTTTGATGGTTATTTTCTTGTTCGGAGGAATAAAATGCAAAATATCCCGTGAGTCCAAATCCCCAATTTTTGTCATTACAGTACAGTCTAATGTACATATACTGACTACTGAACATAAAAACTACGGAAAAAAGTATCAAAAACTTTTTGTTTCTTTGATAATAATAAGATCTGCAAGATAATGTTGTATATGTATTTTGTATGCAAAATATGGGCAATATTGGTACAATAAAGCATGGGCGTTAAAAATCGTACACAGCGTTCCTTCACTAACAGAAAAATGTAAACCGTATGTTGATGTGGCAGATTTTTTTAAATTTTCCGACTGATATTTCATTTTTCATGAAGTGACATTTTTGGATCTCTTTTCGTATATTTTGTCAATATTTAGCTTATTAACGTGGTTTTTTTTAAAGAAAGTAATATTTATTCTATTTCTAAAAAGCATTTTTTATATAAAAAGGTATATTTTATGTTTTCAAACCTCTCTTTTTCAATTTTTAATCCAAAATTTCCGACTGACATTCTATCTTTCCGACTCTAATACTTTATTAACACAAACTTTGATTCCTCTAACCAGTGTTCTGAAGGTTTTTGATTGGTTGAATTAGAATTAGCTCTTGTTGAGCTATGAACAATTCCCAAAATAAAAAGTGAATAACACAGCGGATCAATTAGGGGGGAGGGGGATTTTGTACAAATAAATTGAAGACAATAATCGAATTTATCTATGGGAACAGAATCCAAAACGGATCTCAGTTTATCTCTCAGTCATCTGAATTCTAAAATATCTAGGATTATAGTCATTCGGGACGATTATTAATAAAACTTATGTAAAAGTGTATTTATTGATTCGGTTCTCAACTTGATAATTTTCGATTTTTTGGATGAAAAACGATATTTTTCTCTGGACCATTATAACTTATTCATAATACATCGTGATGAAGAATATCATAGCTTATATTATAGAAAAATATTCAATGTATAATTTTAAAAAGTATATATATTTAAAAAATATGTTTCTCCAAGAATTTTTATTCAATTTTATATTTTTAAGTGATCCCATTTTGAAATATGAAAATTATTCACTCATCATGAATGAATTACTTTATTGTTTCGATCCTGTTAACTCATTCCCAAGGAAGGACTCCAATCTACTCTTTTCTGAGGTCTGGTAGTTTTCCTTGGATGGAAATCCAAGTACGAATTCGAAAATCTCTTGAGATGGATGATCAAGTTAGAATTATTTTCCTTTGATAGCATCGATCTTCCTTTTACAGTGCATGACGTCATGAAATTGGTATTGACGTCTGAAAAATATGATGATAATGTAGACTATTTGTTTGCACACCCACCATAAAAAATAGGATCACATAAAATATACAAAATGGAACAAAAATCCTTGGAGTTGCATATTTTTTAAATATATCTTTTTCTAAATATTTCAGAATTAAGATGACTGAGAGAAAAACTAAGATCCCTTTTGGATTCTGCGCTCAAAGATAAATTACTTTTTTGTCTTGTATTCATTTGTACAAAGTGAGTGGTCCCTTGTATACTCATTGCATAGAAGAATGAACCAACTATTAATTTATATTGAACCTTTTCTTCCGTTTCTTTTCGGATAAAAGGTTGCGAGATACAATAAAAGTAACAAAGTGAGTGGTAGATTACACTACATTTGGGCTTTTTCTTGGAGGGGAAAGATTTGAAAGTAAAATTGTTTTCCGCCTGACAGAGTTTTTGAATAACTTAAAAAAAATGGCGAGAGAGGGAAAATGATTGTTTACAAAAAAGAACCATAAATTTAAATAACAATAGACACGACAAAGAAAACTTCCTTCTTCTTTTTCTTCTAAGATTACCTATATCATACTCAAGATATGTGTGAGTGGGTAATACGACTCAACATACATAATTCTCTCACGATTTTTTTTAGGTTTTTGAAGGGGGTAAGAACTTCCTGTTCATCAAGGCAGGGGACAGGTATGTATTATATACCCACAAACATATTCAACTCATATATGTATTTATGATTTATTCACTTTCATTTTCAATAGGTTTGGTCATGTAGTGTGTCAACATATATATAATCTTGAACAAAAATTAACAAGAGGAGAAAATCCCAATTGATTATTTACTTCATATATACGAGGGTAGTTTGAAAAGTCCGTGCAAATTCCAAGGGATGGCAGTACTGACGCTTATCGAGGTTATTTTTAGTTAGTAGCATCTCTTGGAAGAACACATACCCATTTTCAGCCTGATTGATCTATTTCTTTCTATTTAGCATTCGTTTGAATCGAGAAAGTGGAGTGATTTTCAAAAAATGGACAAAAAATAATTTCTGATGTTGAATAAACATTACTTGGAACGTCTCAAGAGAGACAAAATAATTTTGATAAACATTATGGGAGTTCTACACCTTCAATTATAACAGTTTACAAGTGGTTTCAAAATTTTCGGAGTGGCCATAAGGGTACAAGTAACTCTGAACGTGCTGGATACCCTGTTGAAGTTACCACTCCAAAAATCAATGATAAAATCCAAGATATGGGAATGGATAGATATAGATTGAAAATGCATGATTCCGAGTTTGGAATCCTATTTCCACTAATTTTACGACCACAACTACTGAGGTGTAAGCTGGTGCATTGTCGTGATGGAAAATGACTTTTTTATGTGCCAATCGTGGGCGTTTTTCTTGTAGCTCGATCCAATAACGATGAATAATATGCACCTGTAATAGTTTTACTCTTTTCGACATAGTCTATGAATCCAAAAGACAGTCGGCATAATCTTTCCGTCTGATTCCTCGATTCAAACGAGTGCCAAACAGAAAGAAATACCGGGCCGTGCAGAATTATTTACCGATTTTTGTTCAGAACATATCGCGGACAATAATGACATTTCGAATTATATTCATACATTTTTAGAATAATAAAATAGTTTGTGATCAAATTTAATCAATGTAGCCACCATTTGACTCAATGACACTGGTCAGGCGACGTCTGAAGCTGCCACAGACTTGTTGGATGTAATCGGCGTCCATGGAGGCCCAGGCCTTGTTGACAGCAGCCTTTAAGGCATTTATGTTCTTGTGTCGTTTTTTGCAGGCCTTGGTCTCCACGTGCGCCTAGATAGAGAAGTCTAGTAGGTTCAGATCTGGGCTCTGAGGGGGCCAGTAGTCCGTGGGCCAAAAGTTCATGTTGTCCTTGAGCCACTCCTGAGCTTTCTTGGAAGCGTGGGTGGACCTTGGACGTCAGAATCTTCACATAATCCTCCGCTGTTAATCTGTAGCCAGTGGGGAACCATACCGGCTTCATGGCCTTCCCGTTGGAGGCCACGAGACCCAACATCATCACCGAAGCAGGGTGCTTTGTTGTTGCCACATAGCGGTGCTTATCTTGCACATCTCCAAAGCTCACAACACGGTCATTTTGCCTGTTAAAAACAGGATCGACCGTAAAAGTTTTCTCATCTGAAAAAATGATGATGCGTCCAGATGAGCTTTTGATATCATTCAAGATTTTCTTGGCACGCTCAAGTCTGACTTCTCGCTGACGTTCAGTTAGCAGAGGGTGTTCAGTACGCCTCAGGGACTTTCCTCCAGCCCTTTTCAATGCCCTTGAAACAGTTGATCTCGACGTTCCCATCTTTCTGGCCATGTCGGCAATGGACCTGTTGGGAGTCCTCTTGAACACTGCCTTTACTTGCCTTGTTGAGACAGTGGGCTTCCTGCCAGCCCCAGGGGAATGCTTGAGATCACCCCCAGCCTCTAAGCGCTTGGAAATGTTGTAAATTGTCTTCAACGAGGCCCCAACCTGTTCCTTAATGTTGTTATGAGGCACTCCCGCTCGGAGGAGGCTGCAATTTCGATCCTCTTTGTTTCCTGATTGGACATGGTCTCACGTGTGGAAGTTGTTACGCTCTCACAGGAAGGATTTTTGTTTATTTTAACAGTAAAAATACGAAACAATCAGGTTGGTTGCCACAAAACCTCTTAAAAAGTATATTTACATCATCCGTAAATAATTTTGCACGGCCCGGTATACGTATCTGGCTGAATTATGGTAAGTGTTCACTTAGAGATACTACTAACTAAACAAAACCTCGATACGTGCCAGTAGTCATCTCTCAGTTTTTCCACGGACTCTTCAAACAACCCTCGTACATACAATAATTCATAAACTTATTAGATTTAATTATAGGCTTAATATTCAAACGAGTTAAAATGCCCAAGAATTTGAGTCATAGTTTAGAACCTTTATTTCATTAAGAAACTTAGTTTGGCCGCTAGTGTTATGTCGATCCTTCTTAATGACTGAAGACTGCAGACTTGTCCATTTCAGTCTCGTTCCGATCCAGTTCAGTCCTGTATATCAGTTCTAAAACTTATAAATTTTGTTCCTTGATGAAGTCTCTCAAATTTATTTCATTCTTTTAAATATGTTATATCAGTACTAGTAATGAAAGTCCTAAGGATGGGTCCAAAGACTGGACTGGGCCCAATAAGTAAGGAATGACACAACACCATTGACCCCAATATACCCCCTCTCAAATAAAATACTTCAATTTCACATTCTTTTATTGTGACCATCAATTTTCGCTAATTTAAATACAATTTGTAACACACTCAAAAAGTAATTTGTTGATAGAATTAACGATAGTTCCTCGAAGAATACAGATGTAATCCGCACTCAATTTTGAAGAAAATAATTATAACATGCTTTTGTGTTGACGGCCACACATATAATATTGTATTATGTACAATAAATATTTTGTATGCAATATTTACTTTAAAAATCCCCCACAAAAAATCATTTGTTTCAGACACGAACGTGATTTGTTTTAACTCACTTTGTTTTTATTTATATATATGTATATACACGAAAATATCAGTGCCATATACACACGATTCCATGTGCCAAAAAAAAATAAAAATATTCATCCTAGACCAGAATTTATAAGATCCCTAATATGGTTAAGACAACCATTAAGTAAAATATATATATATACTATTTTGAGAAAATGCTCCAAAATTTAATTGAAAGAAATTAAAAAGACAATTTTTTCGCCAATGAAAATAGTTTTATCCCTACAAAATTATATTTACCTCTTATCAGATCAATTTCGTTATATAAACAAATGTTTATTAAATAAAGTATTATTACTCTTATCTGACTATACTATGTATATATAATACCATCTGCTAAAGCGATTAATTTATTCAAAAACAGTTGCTTATCTTGAAGGAAAAGAAAGGCAAAAATGGGATTTGACTATAATAATGTGTGATGCACTTCCAAATAAGGATATATATTGAGTTATATCAGAAAAAACTTTAAACATAAATAAACTTCATTTATTCGATATAATTTGTTATAATATTAATATATAGATATACTTCCATTCTGCAATTTGACTTTCAGACGTGAGAAACAATAAAATATTTGTGCCGGAAATTCATTTATATTTTTTTCATCTACATAGACAATAATTGTAAAGTTTTTAAGAAAGTTTGCACACAAAAAAGTACCAACTATGGAGGAGTTTGTACATATCCATGCCAGGTAGAGAATAAGTCATTAAGTTGGGCTCATTAATGATAAGTTATTGTTATTATCTTTCAAACGAGATACAGCCAAGGTTGTGCCCGTATTGGTCTAGCGTTTCCGGTTCTTTTAAACGGTAGAACCGGAACCAAGACTCTAATATATTGCTTATCGGTCTCAGTTCTTGTAGATTTGTTCCTATATAGAATATATAAAGAAAATACTATATTATAAAAATAAATTAACATTAATCAATAAATCAATTTCAGTGTTTTTTTATGTAATTGCAGCATTTTCCAATGATTTTTTTTAAACGCCAGGGGGATGGAGTTGTATCTGATCTCCAAATAGCTCAAGGCTTCTTATGGATCTGTAAAAGTGATTTTAGCCACTAGATGGTGTATTTATAAGTGGGAAGGGGTGGGGTAGATTATGTATACATGTTCGCATCTAAGCTCGGTGGTGCCCTATAATATGATAACTATAATATTTCTTAAGCCAAGGTTTCTCGAACTTTACTATGCCATGTCAGCTGAGGCCCCCTTTATTCTTTTTGAAAAAATATACTATTCACAGAAAATTAAATATTAAAAAAATAATTCAAATATTAAAAAAATTTCTAAGTATTTAACAGAAAATTATTTTTTTTTCTTTTTAAATTAAGAAAATTTACCATTCACACAAAATGAAAACTTAAAAAAAATGCCAATATTAAATTTTTGAACAAATATTTAATAATTCCATTCCTCTTAACAAAAAATTAATTTTTTTTGAAAAAAATTAAGAAAATTTACCATTCACACAAAATTAAACATTAAAAAAACAAATTCAAATATTAAATTTTTGAAGAAAAATATAATAATCCATAACTATTAACAGAAAATTAAATTTTTTGGAAAAAAATAAATAAATTATTATTCACATAAAATTAAACTTTAAAAAAAAATTTCAAATATTTTTTTTTTTTTGAGAAAAATTTAATAATCCATATTTTGTTAAGAGATAATTAATTATTTTTGAAAAAAAAATATTATTTCCACTAAATAATCTTTTTTAAAGAAATTTCAAATAAATATATATATAAATAATATATATTATATAATCCATAATTATTCACAAAAAATTAAATTTTTTGAAAAAAATTTGAAAAATTTAATTAAATCTCAAATTTTCTTGTAAAAAGCAAAATTTCACTTAGTGGTTTTTTTTTTGGGGGGGGGGCTATAGCCCTCTAGCCTACCTCCTGCATACACATTATCCAGTCTTTAATATATTTATTGTTCGTTTTCTTGAAGGGAGGATATCAAACCAAAATATACTTGTGCTTCATTTCCGATTAGTCACTCTTGAAATGTGATCTTGGTGGTATAACAGAGAGGAGGAGATTTATGGCCAGTATTGTTTATAGTCACAACGCTAAAAAGGAAACACTTTTATGATTTTTCTTTTTTAAATTACTAACAAATTGGTTAGAAATTTTATGTCAAAATAATATTCAAATGTAAATTGATATTTTCCTTCCGCTTTGGCAGGGATGCAAGATTGGATCTATGTATCTCTAAGTTGTCATCAAAAAGAGTATCACTTATTATGACTATTGTTATTATGGACAATTAGAGCATCAGATAGCTACAAAGAAATACACCTTATCGACCAACATCTTTAGCTAGACAACAATCTTATTTTAAACATTATTGACGGTCTCACACGACTTCCTTTTATGTATATATTTAAAGCTACGTTATAATTTGAAATATAAATTAATTATATTCAGATATATAAAAAGTGATAATTATTCTTTATATAAGGTATAAACTTAATTTATTCATTAGTGTCTCATAACTATTACATAAATTTATAATAGTATAAAATTTTTAATTATATTATATCTCTGATTAAATAAAACAAACATAGTCTTGTCAAAATATCGTTGTTGCCATGTCCAACTACAGAAGATTTCACCCCATAAGGTACAGAAGGTTTGATTCCACTTGTCACATAAAACATTAATTTTTTTTTGTCAGCCTGATTTGCATTGTTTCATTATTTCTAGATCTCCCTGAGAATAACCTCCAGACGGTTTATTTGAACCATAAGGTACATAGACAACCCTTACAACAATGTACATATAGTACCATCACATCTTAAAAAATAACGTTGTGTAGTCACAACCCATTAAGGCATGATAGGCAGGCAGAATGTATCGCCAAGTGCTGCATGCATCGGAGATATGCTTATATGTCACTGAGATTAGGATTGTTATAATGTCCTGTTAAAGCATTATCAATTTTTTCTTTTCCATTTAGGGGGGAGGAGGGTGCATTTTGTACATAGTACATTTTGGGGCGTCTGATCTCAAGTTTCCAAATGAAATTTTGGGTCAGTTTTGATTATTTATGCTGTCATGACATAGTTATATACACAGATGCAATTTTTGTCCCTGTACCTTATGGGGTAATAAAAATGTAAGTTTTACGGTTTTGGGAGTACTTTGGGGGGGGCTCTACCTCCAGTTTCCGACAATTTTTTTTGTTAGTCTTGGTTTTTTATGATGTCCCAATATATTACTATATATGAGTGCAAGTTTGTCCATGTATCTTATGAATAACCTTGAATATTACTGCATAACTAAACTTACAAGCGAGAGGAAGGAATCGACAGCTGACAACAAAAATACATAGGGTGCTTTTGTGCTAGCGAGTTAACGTTGTGACATAATTTCTGTCGGGTATTACAATCACTAAGTCAGTTCTTTACTCTCAATCTCTTTTTATTCTCATCAGCCGTTTGTATTATATATAAATATCCTGAGAGGCGAGTCACTATCATTTAGAATGATTATCTAAATAAAGTGTTATACATACTCTAATCCTCATCCATGCCTTTCATTCTCTTTCTCTCCGTCAGTGCACAATACTTTCAGGCCACCATGCAGATAATATATGTTTTTTTTTAGCTAGCTCATCCATTATTCAATTAAACTCATTTTGAAATATATAATTTTTTTAAATACAAAAATGGAAAAAAATTAGAAAAATTTAATTTTTTTAATTAAAAAATGGAAAAAAATTAGAAAAATTGAATTTTTTTTAAATACAAAAATGGAAAAAAATTAGAAAAATTGAATTTTTTTAATTTTTGGAAAAATTAATTCAAACATCTACAACTGTTTACAAAAAATTAAATTTTTTGGATAACAAAATTCACAAATTAAATTTAAAATAGTTAATTTTCTGGAAAGATAATTCACAAAAAATTAAATTTTTTGAAAAAAAAGGTTAAAAAACCAGCTGCTTGCAAGAAATTAAATTTTTTGGAAAAAATTACAAAAATTATATTTCAAAAAATAAAAACTTTAGAAAAAAATTTCCAAATATTAAATTTTTTGGGAAAAAATTTCAAAATTCATAGCTGTATATAGAAAATTAAATCTTTTGGGAAAAAACTTCTTTTTTTTTAATTTTTTGAAAAAAAATTTCAAATATTAAATTTTCTAGTAAAAGAAAAGAATTCAATTTTGGGGAAGGGCGCTTAGACCCTTGAGCCAACACCCTGCTGACATTTCCTGCAACTTATTCAAAAATTACGAACAACTTTGAATACTTGTACATTTTTATATTAGAGACATTCACACCTTAATAATCGAAGACTATGACCAATACGATTTAAGTGCTATTTGAGAGTGTATTTACTAAAGATTAAATGTTATTCATACTCAAACTCTCCTCCACGCCTTTCAATCTCTTTCTCTTGATTAGTACACAACTTTTTGACACCCCTTGCAGATAATATATGTGTTTTTTTTTTAGTTTGTTCATACCACATTTATTCAATTAAACTCATTTTGAATTCTATAAGTCTTCGTTATGAAATAATTAATTAATTAAAAAAGTATATTCATGCATAATCATCGAATTCACTGAATGCCAAAATAAACCTTAAAAACAAATAACAATAAAAAAATACTAAAGTCTGATAACGAAGATTTGTGCCAAAAAGTATTAAATAAAGAGACACTAGATTACATTTCTATTTTTTTATTATGAATATATTGCATAAATAGATTTTGTATTATTTCAAATAATTATCTATGAACAGGGATAAAAAAGGTTTTCTTCTTTCTTAATAAAAACCTTCAAATTAGAATTGTTATACAAATGAATAGAATATAAATTCTATTGAAATGGGGAATAAGGGTGAAATGCATGTTCAATGGTGGGGTCTATTCATATATATTTTGCAAGGGGAAAAAAAATGAACAATCAAATAAAAAACTTGCAATTTTTGTGATTTTTTTTCGATTCCGAATTCGAATTCGATACCCTTTTTTTTGGTTCGTCCGTCCAGGCTTCTCCGTCTACAATACGGTTGTATTGAATTTTTGAAAAATTACTAAAATTGTTATATTTCAAAAATATCATCAAATTTTGGAAAATTTAATTGATAAATACAATCAAAGGACACCTTATTTATATGCTCAATCAATGGACCCTTAATGTCCAGCTCTGGCCTAATGCAGAGCTTCGCACATATGTTCTTTACAAAGCTCAGCTCTGGGCTGGTTCAAGCATTGGTGATGGTCCTTAACTCTTCTGCCTATGGTACCTTTAACTGCTTCAATCGATTCTTTTGTCCTTGATCTGAACCTTGTAGAAGCTTTTTTTGTGCCCTCGCGGTCATTTGATAAACAGTAGAGTGCTTACAGGTCAGTACTTTAGAGATCTCTGTGGTGATTTTCCACGTGGCGATAGCTCCAGAATTACAGCTCTGCGTTACTCCTGTTTTTGGTTATGATACTTTTATTTCTAGGTTGACATGGATATTTTTTTGTTTACAGTTTCTTTAGGCCATTTTTTTTTTTTTTTTTTACCAGAACAAGTTTAGTTAAACATCAAAATATGACAAATAGAACAAAGGACTGAATTAGCTTTTCTAAATATCGTAGTCTCATATCGGTCTACTATTTCAAACCGAAACCTAAGAATGAGCTCTTATAAATTTATGTGATTTTTACGGATTAATATTACTTTTTATTCTGTAATTTACGAATCTTTAGATTTGATTTTTGTGTTCACTGTAAACATCGTTATTATAGTACGACGTTACCTATATTGTGTATGACAACTTTTCCCCCAAAAACAAACCGAAAAAAGGACCAGAATCAGCTGATAATAAACCAATTCTTCCCAACTATGGAATTATTATTCAATAATTGTTGAAAATTGTTCACGGCTTAACATGAGCTGATTCTAATTGAATTAATTAACGTTCAGAACACCAATTAGGGGGAGCATAAATATTGACATTTGACAACATTACACAGCGTCAATTATTGCGTTAGAGGCTAAGAACGTGATGAAGAACCGTTTTTAATTAAAATTTGTAACAAATTTTAGTTATATACAAAACAGAGAAACAAAGGCAACAATAGGGAATATGCTTCTAAATTAAGTATAAAAAACCAGATCTGTAAAAAATATTTTTAAGTAAAGTTTTTTTGACAGGGGGATCCGCAGGGTTATATTTTGGAAAAAGGCTTTGTTTTTGATTTTTTTTTTTTAAAGCCAAAAATTTGAAATTTTTCAAAAAAAATTGAAAATTATTATTTTTTTCTAATTTGAAAAATTAAATTTTTTTGAAAAAAAATTATCAAAATTCATAGCTTTCCCATAAAATTGATTTTTTTCGAAAAAAAATTCCAAAAACCGCAGCTGTTTGAAAAATAATAATCTTTTTACTTTAACAATATTTCAAAAATCCACAGCTATTTTCAAAAAATTAAATTTTTTTGAAAATTTCAAATTTTTTCAAAAAATTTGTAATATTAGATTTTCTAGTAAAGACCAAAAACTCCTTAATTTGGGGAGGTACTTCAGCCCCTCCAGCCCAACCCTTCTAACGCCCTTAGTAGATTATTTTTCAAAGTATATAAAGGAAACGCGTGCTGATTTGAGTGATTGATTTATGATTAATTAAATGGCTCCCTAATAAAAATAAGTTATAAATACGTACACGGAAAGTGAACTATAATTTAAATCCTTTCAGATAAAAATAAGTTGGGCCAATATCTTGTTTATCAATCTTTATAACTTTTTATTGAAATACATTTCCTTAAAACTAAGTTTAAAAGAATACATTTACTGCAATATGAGCAACTAATCGTGTATATACGTTTTGAAATGTCTTCAATTTTCAAAGCATATTTCAAGCCTTTATAAAAAAAAAATAAAAAAAAAATAGACATGAAAAAATATGGTAGTTAGCAGTGTTGGGTTTCGGCATGAAAATCCTAGACCGGTCTCAGACCATTACTAGTTTAACTTTAAAGAAGATCGGTTTGCACGAGTCTCAAAGATAAATTATATCAAGATCGGCACAAAATAATAATTTGGTATGGATCGGTCATCCAGAAAAAAAAAAGTTCTGGATCAGCCTCATTTAAAATTAGGTCCAGACGGATTCTATAGATGAATTTTGATGATGTTATTTGTGTTGAAAAAATGAGAATTTCGACCCAATAACGTCATATTAAGTTAAATTTGTTGCATAAACCATATTTGCATAACCGGTCGATTTGATTAAGATAATATTTCATTGCAAGCAATTTGATAATCTAGATTAGGGATTTTCAACCCGTGGATGATGGGAAACATAGCGGGCCGCCGAATGTTTAGGTGGGGCCCACTACTCACTCTCACTTCAAGTAGTATTTTTTAGCAAAATTATCACAATATCATCAAAACCCATGGAACGCTCACAATGCGTACGTTCATTGAACAAAATATTTGACGGTATCTCATATTTTATGAGCCTCTAACAAGATTTAGAGTTTAGTTTTTTTTAAATCCGTTTGGCCCTAAAAAATAAAATTTGGCCTTTATTTATATTTGGTCTAAAATTAAAACAAATTTGTATTTAATAGTTTTGTTTTATATAGCCATTTTTCAGGAAATTTAACTTAATAGGTTCTGTGGCCCATTAAAATATTTCAAGTGGCAATGCGGCCCACTATATTAAAAGGTTAGACAGTAAAAAGGATTAAGTACATTTCACTGAAATTCATATGATATTCAGACAATCAAACTATAGTATGATAAGAAATTGTGACAAGAGACTCCATTTTAATTTACAAAATATACCTTGGTCAACAGGTTTTGCAGGTGGATCAAAATCTACCACCACTACTATCCTGAGTATCAAGGAGCCCTTCAAAAATATTATAATACAGCCCGGTCCACAGATTACGCAAGTTAACCAGTTGTCCACAAGGGGAATCAAAATCAATCTTAGCCGCTATCCTGAGTATCAAGAACCTTTTTAATATCCTATGATACACCCCTGCCCACGGATTTTGCATGTGAACCCCCGGTCCAGAAGGTGTATTAGTACCTACAGGTTTCCTGAGCATGAAGGACCCCTTTCAATGTCCTATAATACACCCAAGCCCATGGTTTGTACAAGTGAACAGCTGGTTGAAAAGGTGGGTCATTAGACACCGTTACCGCTTCATTAAGCAATCTATATCAGACTTAGGCCCACTGGTTGTGCAAGTGGACTTGTGCATGTTTTGAATATTTCAATTTGATCTCTCATATGATTCCTGGGATTTCGAGGGATGGGGAAAATATGAGATACCGTCAAATATTTTTCAATGTTTGTACGTATTATGAGCGTTCTACACGTTTTGATGATATTGTTGAAGTGAGATGGATTAGTGGGCCAAACCTAAACATTTGGTGGGCCGCAATGTTGAACACGATCCAAAGGTTGGACATCCCTGCACTAGATTGTCAAATTGCTTGCAATGAAATATTTAATCAAATCCTTAATTATGAAATTAATTGCAATTAATTACTCACAATCATTTTGACTGACAATGTAAAATAAGTGAAAATTAACATTGACTTCTCTATTGGAAATTTTATAGATTGCCCGGGTATTTTCTATATTACCCGCTCTAAAGGACATTTTGCACATTGCTCGCTCTAAGAGGTATTTTGTAAAATGCCCAATTTGTCACATTACCCGTAACAACTACACATCAAATTTTTTTAGTCATAAAAATCATAATCATACTATTAGTTTGATTTTATTTGATATTTATTAGACTCTATCCAGAAATGAAGATTAAAGTACCTTTGTAAGAATATAAAAAATATAGATACTCAAAATACGAAATAATTAAACTGATTAGTCTTTATTCTTATAATTTTATAAACAACTGTCAATTCATCAATTCAACTCTCATTAATTGTTATTTATGGATTCTATATGAAATGTGTAGAATCCTCTAACATATTCTTTATTTTATTTTTGAGAAGCGTAAATGTGATAATATTTGGATTTATTGAATTAATGTCATCTTTTTTCTCTATTTGAGTACATATTATTAGTGATGGAACGATTAAAAAAAATTTGAAAAATTAAATATTTTTTAATTGAATTTCTAAAATTAAATTTCAAAAAATTTCAAATAAACAAAAAAAATCAAAAATCCACAATTATTACCAAAAAATTATAGTTTTGGGAATAAAATTTCAAAAATTCAAAGCTGTCTACAAAAAATTAATTTATTGTTCACACATAAATAGTCGAAGACTATGATAAATATGATTTAATTACAATTTCAGAATGTATTTAATAAAGATTAAATAACGGAGTGAAAATTTTTTAAAATTCAACCAAATAAGAAATAAATTCATGACTCTGAAGTAAAAGCCTAATAATTTGTACATTTTTCGTTCTCAATGTAGGTCAATAATGGGTCGTTTATAAATGTTCTTTTGTATATAAATATTTATTATGAGATAATGACCTGAAAGTTTAATGACTTCCTTGTACAAAATTTATTTAAGCAATTATCCCTAGAGGGAGCTTTGTTGTGTTTCTATGAGACATTTGGTGGACGTTAAATCAATATGTATAACTAAAGAGCGTCATGTATATCAATCAAGAATATTTTTTCTTAGCTCTAATTCTGATTCGTCTAAAATTCGGTATATGCGCTATTTTTATCTCTTGCGCAGTTCATTGTAATCAATTCTGTTAGCAAAGAAATTCATCTAATATAATACAAGTCAACGTTCCAGACAGGGTTATGTATTTTTCGTTAGAATAAACTAGAAATATAAACTAATAATTAAAACTAAAGTTCATGGTATTTAAATCATAATTATGCTCAAATACAATTTATAATAATATTTTAAAACAAAATTACATAACCTTAATCATCTACGAAGAGTATTTATAATCTATATTTTTTGATCAAGGTTACATGAATCCTGAACATAATTCATATACGTACATGATTTTTGTTTAATTTTATTTCAATCATCTTATCTTAATAAATAGTAATGTTGGGTTTCGGTCTGAAAATCCTAGAATGGTCTGACATCATTAGGTTTTTTTGTGGATCGAACCAATTTGGTTCTTTATAGATGTTCGGTCTGTATCGCTATAAAAAAATCGGTCTGGATTGGACTCTTTTCAAATTGGGATTAGACCGATTCCATAGATACATTGTCAATGACGTTATCTATGTTTTAAAATTGTGAATATCGGCACAATTACAGAGATAACATGTTAAATGTTGTCAAGGGCGTCCACAGTGGGCTGAAGGGCTGTATCCCCTCCCCCCCCCAATTAAGGAATTTCCCCTTTTATTATAACACTTAATATTTGAATATTTTATTCAAAAATTTAATATTTGATTTTTTTTTTTTAACAATTTAATATTTGAAATTTAGTTTTTGAATTTTTTTCTAAAATATATAATTTTTCATTTTTTTTTATATTAAAAAGTACGAAGCTCCCCCAAAAGTATAATCCGGCAAACGCCCCTGCCTCTCATAAATCAGTATAGTGGCGAAAGTCGGTCCATAGAGGGAGACCGAAAAAATTGGTCCATGGCTTGAAAACAGTTAATTTTTAGTTTAGGGTCTGAAATCGTGGTTCTGAATGAAATATCGTTCAAAATCCATCTACAAATCACTTGAGAACAAATCAGGAAGGTTAATCGGGTTTGGACCGGGTCTTAACACTAGTAATATGCCTATATTTTTATGGGTTTGAGCTGTACTTTTTAGTAAACTAGAGAGATAATCCATGTATATTTTGCTTTTTATTCAATGATTTCATCAATGTTTTTGTACATGACGTCTTAATGCAAAGATAAGTATAACATTCATTGTACAAACATACATATATCTTTTTTATTCTTGATGAAAAATTATACGTTTTTTAACCACCCCAAAAATAATAGGAGATCTTAAATTTATTTCTTGCTATACTTCTTTTAACTAACAACAGCTTCTCTCATTCTCATATAAGATGTACATACTTTCTAGTATTCTTTCAAGACTCTTAAGATACAATAAGATTTATTGACCTTTCATTGTTAAGATTTTTACAAGTTTATTTTGTATTTTTTTTTTATCTTAAGTTATCCTTTACATTGATGTTTTTTTTTATTTATTTGCTTAGAGAGCTTCTCCGTTCTCATCCATGATATCCTCGTTCCATCTGTCATACAGAACGGCTCTCTTCCGTTCCTGGTCCTGGATTGTCATTACACTCTTAATCATACAGAAAAAGATGGCATGATCCTCAAATGGTACCTCAACAAGCGGACAGTCTATCAATGGATTCCCCCAAACAGACCACAGGGCCTAGGATCCATGCGCCACAGTCTTAATCTAGATTTTGAAATCAGTCCTCATCCCTATGGACGTCACCGAGCTCTTTATTTAAATTCTCCCACGACGGAATTGAGTGGGAATTACACCTGTCGCATTTCGACTATGCAGAATGAAGCATCTAAGACGAAGCCTATGGTGATTTACGGTAAGATTACGATGATTCATAATGATTTATTCGACATGTACAATGTACATATTATTATTTTGTCCTATTTTAGAGCCGGCCAAAAGTATGTCCCTTCAGATATATCAAAGACCTGAGTCCTCTAATCTCAATATATCCTGTCTCGTTGATCATATCTATCCTGAGCCACTCATCGAAATATTTTACCAACCAACAACAGGGTCTCAAAATAGGTAAATGCATGGATTGGTGATTTTAAAAATATTAAACTACATAGTTGACTATTTATAGAGAGCGATTAAAAGGGATTGAAGAGCGAATTAATCACTATCAAAATGGAGCCTGGCATAAAGTAGTTTTTGTACTTCTTGCCAAAAAACTCCTCCGTTTTGAGGAAAATGTATTTGAATGTCATGTGACGCTTCCTGGAACGCAATATGCACTTCAAAGGAGGACCGTTTACAAAACAGAGAGCGGTGAGTTTTGTTCTTTTATTCTTTGTGTAGCAGTATTTTTCAATCTCAGAATACAAAAAGAACAAATATGTATGAAGAGCGGCTTTTTTCTGTCCAAAGGAAAGAAACAAAATGGTTAAAAATGATCACACCCCTATTGGGAGTAATTATTTTTCAAATTAATTGAATCTTGTTGTTTTTTTGCTCTTCTCAATATATATATTATATATTAATAAATTTGAGTTTGATCTGAGACTGTTATGATTTTTAATAAACCTATTTAACTACGCCCTTTAAAGAAGTTCGGTCTGATCAGTCTTAAAAGTAACAATAGTATCAGTTAAAATTCGATCCAGACCGATTCTTTAGATCAATGGTAGAGGAACAGGGTTAAATTACCCCAAATAGGGTAATTTAATTTATTTTTTAGTGGTAATGAAAGTGGATTTTTCATGTGTGTTGTGTTGAACTAAAAAGACTACAGTCATATAAGTCCGGTCCTAATAAAATCTTTAACTCCAAGGACCGGTCCTTATCGGTCTTTTATGGAAACTAAAACAGCTGAAATGACGTAGTTAGTAGTAACTACGTCATTTGAGTCGCTGAAGTTTTATCATAATTCATAACAAGGGCGTTCGCAAAATTATATTCTTTTTTGTGAGGAACTTGGTTTTTGGATTTAAAAAAAAAAGATAGGATAAAATTTTTTCAAAAATTTGGTAAAAAATTTCAAAAATATCCACAGCCTGCATAACCTCTTTAAATAGATAGATACCGCAAGTTAAAAGTAGCAAGTGTGTGACTAAAACGTAATATCATACGTTCTAGCTATTATTCCTTATTTTCTTCGCTTTATATTATTCAATCCTCTCGCTACGAGTGAAGAACACCTATAAAGATAGCTAGGAATGTAGGACTGAAGTACCAAGGTATCAGTCCTTAGGACTGTTGAATGCTAAAAAAAGATTGGACAGATAGAAAAAAAAAGACTGAAAAGGAGGGGATGTGGGAAGGCTGATTATGAAATCAGTCCTAGGTCCGATCTAACACTACTTCAGTGTAATTTCCACGCCATAAAGAAGGACTTCCTAGTGTTAAATGAAATAAACAAATTTCACAAGTATGGGGTAAATTAATTTTACTGTAACTTCTTTTGGGACCTGCACAAAAAAAGTTACCCCACCCCCGCTATAGATGAATTATTCAAAAATCCAGTTGGGTTTTTAAATTGTGAACATTAGACACGCCCTTACCTTTATTGCATTTTGCAACCTTTCCTACGAAAAGAACCCATAAAATGACCTAAAATCAATTGATAGTTAGACATTTCTTCACAACTATGGAATTAGGTATTAATCAATAATTGGTAATCAGTGTTGACAGCTTAACAAGGGCTAATGATAATTAAACCAATCTATGCTCATAACACTGATTCGGAGAAAAGAAGCAAGTTCATTCACAGCTGATACCAAAATACACTGTTTATTTTTCTGTTAGGAAACTTCATATGTAGTTGAAAGTGTCGCATAAATTATATACGTACAACCCTTAAACCAGGATAAGGGAGAAAATCAATCCATAGATTGAGATCGAAAAAATCGGTCGACAATATGAAAACAGTCAATTTTTGATCAACTATATGAAATCACAGGCTGGACCGAAATATCGGTGAAAATCGGTTTAGAAAATCATTTAAGACTGAACTAAATTTTTTTGGGTGTCAACACTAATACAAGGTTCGTTTGGAAAGTATGTGCAAAGTCCAAAATATGGTACTACTGCCGTGTATCGAGGCTATTTTTAGTTAGTAACATTTTTTGGAAGAACAAACACCAATTTTCAGCCAGATCGGTGTATTTCTTTTTGTTTGGCATTCGTTTGAATCGAGGATGGGTCGGAAATATTATGGCGACTCTCTTTGGGACTTGCAAGGAATAATCCTCATCGAATATCTAGAAAATGGTAAAAATATTACAGGTGTATATTATTCATCGTTATTTAACTGTTTGAAAACCAAACTACAAGAAATACCACCACGATTGGCCACCAAAAAATTCCTTTTCCATCACGACAATGCACCAGCTCACACCTCAGCAGTTGTGGTCACAAAACTAATGGAAATAGGATTCCAAATCGAGATGTCCACAGCACTAACAATCTCACGTACCTTCACTCTTCTATCCTCCATCACCATATCATGGATTTCATGAATGATTTCTGGAGTAGTAATCACAATATGGCGTCCAGAACTTTCAACGTCACTTGTGGCCATATGGCCCATCCGAAAAATTTATAAACTGTTTTAGTGGAAGGTGCAAAATCCCCATATTGTTTATCAAGCTTCTTTTTAATCTCTTGAGGCGTTTTGCCTTTCATTAAGTAATGTTTAATCAACGCACGAAATTCTTTATCGTTCATTTTTTTAATATCACTCCAATTCCTCGACTCAAACGAAAGCAAAACAGAGAAAAAAAATAGACAAATCTGGCTGAAAATTGGTGTATGTTCTTCCAAGAGATGCTACTAACTAAACATAACCTCAATACGCCCCAGTAGTGCCATCTTTGCAGGGACTTTTCAAACGACCCTCGTAAATATACAGTATTGCCGTATTAATAACATTATTTTTCTTTTCAGGAAATCCGACCGTACTTGCTTCTGCCGGAAGCTCACGTCTACTCTCTCAACAAAATATTCTTCTAATCCTTCTACTCATTCTCTCCTATTGGAAAAGCTGACTTTAATTGAATCAACTCACCAATTTTAATCATTTGATATAATTATATTTTCTATTTTTACTATTTTGCTCAATAAATGTCACATTTCTATTAGTCAGTAGTACATTTGCACTTCTTGGAAGTGTTTATTCTTTCCAAGACTTTTCATTCCTTCATATCTTTTTCGTTTCTATCATCTCCATACAATATATATTACAATATTTAATAACTTTTGTAAAGTTCACAAAAAAAAAAAATATATATATATATATGTATTTATTTCTGTTGAAAAAAGGAAGTTATAAATTATAGTAGAATGAAAATTTATGAAAGAACACCCATTACAAATAATAATGGGGAAAGAAAGAAATGTGTTGAGAAATAGGCTAGCTTAAATGTACACAATATCCACGCGTGGTACATTAGCTCATTATTTTGATAAAAGTTACTTCTACTTTAAGATGGACCGGGCCTTAGATTTGTCTCAGGGAGGGGAAATATTTTTCCAAAATTTCCGCACGGAAATTTTATTTTTTGAAAATAAGATTATTCCTTTTCTATTTTTTGTCTCAAGATAATAAAATAACTTATTTGTAACATAGAGGAACAATTAGAGGGAGGGTGAATTTTGTACAAAATGAATTGAAGACAATATTAAAATTTATGAAGAAATTCGCAGAATCCAAAAATGATATCCGTTTTCCTCTCAGTCATCTGAATTCCGAAATATACGGGATTATAGTAATTCGGGACGATTATCGTTTAAAGTCGTTAAAAAGTATTTTGTTCTGAACTTTATATTTTATCCATTCCTTGGAGGTGCTTATTTTTTATATAATTTTTTTTTTTTTAATTATACATTGAATATTGTTCGTTAATATAAACTATGATATTTCTCATTATGAATAAGTTGTAAGAGTCTAAAGAAATTTTTCCGTTATTCATCATTTTTCAGCCTTAATATGGAAATATATTGAGGTCAAAACAAGATACAGAATCAATCAGAACATTTTTTAATTGTTAAAAAAAACAACCTTTTACATAAGTTTTATTAATCTTACTTTTAATTTGGGGATTGTTTTAAGGGTCAAAAATGACTCTGAAGGATAATAGTCCCGGATTATTATAATCCCGGATATATCCGAATTCATATGACTGAGAGGAAAACTGAGATCAGTGTTGGATTCTGCGCTTTTAGATAAATTATATTATTGTATTCAATTCATTTTTGTATAAAATTCCTCTTCCGGACGAATGACTATAATCCCAGACATTTTTGAATTCAGATGACTGTGAGAAAAGTTGAGATCAGTTTTGGATTCTGCACTCCATTATACAGAGGTGTTCGCAGGATAACATTTCAAATATTAAATTTTTGGAAAAAATTTATCAAAAATTAAAAAATTTGAATATTAAATTTTCTGGAAAAAAAATCAAAAATCCATTGATATTCTCAAAATTTAAATTTTTTGTAAAAAAATTTAAAAAATCCGAAGCTATTCACAAAAAAACCATATTTTTTGGAAAAAAAAATCAATTAAATTTTCTAGTAAAAAGCACAAACTCCTTGATGTGGGGAAGGGCTACAGCCCCTCCAGCCCACCCCCTGCAGACGTCCCGAAAATAAATAGCTTGGTTCTTTATGGTTTTTAATCTGCATTGAGGCCCCAAGTATATTCTACACAACCCATTGAATTAGAGCATAGGAGATTTATAGGAGGTTCTTTGAAGAGGCAGTGATGGTTTTTAAGAGCTGTCTTGAGGTTCTATGAGAATTCTAAACAGATCCCGTGTGCATGGATAGCAATTCGGGAAAACAGAAGAGTTATTTTTTGTCGCCTATCTGCAGATGAGAAAACTTTCAAGGGATCCTCAGATGGGTCAGAAGGTATATTTATTTCTATTTATGACAATTTTTTCTAAAGGCAATTTTTCGATAACAATATTTCGGAGCGCAATCTTCAATTATACCAAAAGGCGTCCGCAGGATGGGGGGGGTTGGAGGCATGTATCCCCTCCCCCAAATTAAGGAATTTTTATTCTTACTATGATTATGAATATTTGAAATTTTTTCAAAAATTTAATATTTGAAATCTAATTAAATTTTTCAATTTTTTTACAAAAAAATTTAATATTTTGTAATGGGTTTTTGAAACTTGTTTTCGAAAAATTTAATATTTGAATATTTTTTCCAAAAAATTTTAGTTTTTTTCTGTGCAAATCTGGATTTTTGGATTTTTTTGTCCAAAAAAGTTAATTTTTTTAAAATACCTAGAATTTTTTGAAACTTTTTTCCTATAAATATAATTTTGTGTAAAAATCGATTTAATTTTTAGAAATTTATTTACAAAAATTTCATACGAACACTCGGTATACCATTGCATAATATAAACTCAACCATAGTTCTTGTTTTTTTAAACAAAATATGGGGGCTCTATTTTTACATATATTTAATGATGCACCCATAAGATACAAACATTTATGAAAATAAATTTTCATTCTTCCTAATTGTCGAAACCACTAGATTCGTGTCCCTCCCACCTACTCAAATCAAACTTTTTATAATAACAACTATAACGTAAGTGTTTATAGAACAGTTTGAATTGATATTTTAAAAGACTATAGAAAAAATGTCTTTGTCTTTTGTATGTACATTTTTGTATTGGCTGGGGGAAATGGAATTTCAATTAACAATTAGAATCTTTTTTTATCTTTTCTTGTTATAGGACTCTGTAGTCAGTTTTTTTTTTTTTTTTACAAATTGTGGGAGGAATCATTCTTGTGATATATAGAAGTAGTGGAGATTCCATTGTTTCTTAATAGATTTTAAGAACATGAGGGAAAAATAAAATAAAAGAAAACCCCGATGTTTATGTACGAAAGATTGATTACTTTTTTTGATACATAAAAAAAAAAAATGGTTCCACTGAAAGATCTGTCTCTCATTGATGAAAATGCATCCACATGGATTTTGGTCGTTTGTTTTTTTCAAAAGAATAGTCGGTTTGATAATAAACAATGTTTCATTATCACTCTTCATATTTGACCCTATATTCTGTCAAAAAGTACCGGGAATTGTTCATTTAAATTTCCTACGCTGAAGAGATTTAAAATTTTTTTATATAGTTCGGTAGCACATATAGTCTTTCATTATAATGCCTAGTTTAAGCACGATCTGTAGACCAGTTTGCGTGCACAATTTTTACAATGATCATTGTTTTTTTTCATATCTGCGGTCTGATTTGTCATAAATTCGTTCCAAAGGGACAAACGGTCAATAAGGGTACTATTTGGGTGTACTTAGGCGTTTGCGTGAGAAAATCTGTCAAAAAAGGTCATAATTATGGAAGAACAACTCGGGGATTTTACTTGAGGATACCGTACCATCGCACAGAGCCAAGATTGTGAGGGAATTCAAAGCCAAACATTGAAATAAGCTACATCGATCAATCACCATATTTACCGGATTTAGCTCCGTGTAACTTTTTTTTGTTCCCTAAACTTAAATTGCCACTCCGTAGAATCCGTTTTGATTCTATTGAATCCATAAAACAAAATTCGTGGAAGGAACTAAAGGTCATAACAAAATTGCCTATAAAAAATGCTTTGAGGACTGGGAAAAACGTTGGCATATATGTATTGCATCCAATGGAGATTACTTTGAAGGCAACAAAATAAATTTTAATGATTAAATGTGAAATTTGGGTTTTATTAAACAATTCCGGGTACTTTTTTGAGAGAATGTATGTTCCGGAAATGATATCAGTATCACATTGGTACCTTCTATGCTCACTCTTGTTATGTTCGCACTAACTACTATTGACTCTCCATCGTTTGTTTTTCGTGTTGTTGTTTTTGTTGGTTTTTTTTGGAGAGGATGAACTAAAAATAAAAAATAATAATTTCTATTTTCCTTTAGACAACATAACTCTGATTTGCTGAAGAGTGATTATGAAGAGGATGAACAAGGATTAATTAATTTATATATATTTGACTCTCTTTACCTACCAATTATAATAACTACGGATGAAAAAGTTGTCCAAATCATCATGAGTCTAAAACCAGTTATTTCTACTTTTTCTAATTTATAAAAAAAAAAAATGAAGAAAATTCTGTCATCTATAACATATGCCTTATATTTAAAAAAATATATTGCCAATCCAAGATTAAAGAAATACAAGGTTATACCATAACGCTTCTCTGACTGATGTTTGACTTCCACCACGCTTTTTAATAGTGACTTCATAGGGTTTAACTGTTACCAAGAGTTATATAACTCCTTCTTTGACTGTTACTGTTAAAGTACCACTGTTGTACTCTATGACGTCTAAATCTGTCTGTCTTTCCCAGCAGTTACATAGTATGGTACATCAAATTAATAATTCTAGCAAGCCCGGTTATACGATGGTTTAACCTTGTATTTCTATTAACCTTGAGCCAATCTAAAAGGTACCTAACATGTGCATTCTATACCAGATTTTACTCCAAAAAAATCTTGTTAACCATGGTAAATTAGCAACGGAAATATATCAAATACATTTCTTTCCAAAAAAAAATCAATGTTTAGACCCATACAAAATACCATTAAAATATAGAAATAACTGGTTTTAAAAATTTACTCTTCATGTGTTGGCAACTTTGATAGGGAGAGATTCTATAAAGACTGTAGTGATTCTCAGAAATACTTTTGTATTTTGCAAATAGGAGGAATAAAATCACTAATATAGTTACTAAATTTTTCCACAATTTTGACAGAACATAACACTGATTTCCTCAAGAGTAATTATGAATAAGGCAACGAAGAAGGAGTAATTAATGTATATTAATTTGACTCTTTACCTCATAACTACATAATATAATAACCCTCCGAAAGTGACGACCACATCCTACATCATTTAGCGATGCAAAGTGAAAACTCCCTTCTCCGTAGAGCTTCATATCTTCTCATTGGTTCTTATCTCAGGATATTATTTTTATTCATTGGATGAAAAATAACTTGAGGTAACTACTCACCTACCTGTAGAACGCCCACAGGTAGGTATTACAACAATGTATGTATTGTATATGCTTCGTTATAACTTAAAAGAACATATTCCCGCAAAACATTATCATCTTCTTATTCTTCACTTCTAATTTCTTTTAAAAATTTTACTGTAATATATTTAAATCCCCTGATCATATTTTTTTCCCACAAGAGGTCACATTCTTCCTTATAAAAATAAGTTTTCTCGTACTCATTTAAGAAGCTACATAATCATATGTATGTATATATGTAATAGACAAATAATATATATTTTTTCTCATCATTATTACCTTCCATAACGCGCGGAAGAAGTCGAAAGGTCGAGACCTTAATTGGCCTCTCTCTCTCTCTTTATTTTCCATCTGTGCGCATAAGCCACGGAAAATAAGTAGTAGTATTAAAGAAGATTTTTGACCTCGCTTCTGAAAGAGAAAATATCATAATTATCGGGCGCGGGTAATCCATCCGTAAGACTTCTGTTCTGAACTACTACTACTACTGCCTTGGCTCATACCTATAATCAAATACTTTATAGTCTATTTGGTCTACCATTGAGGTAAGTTGTTGTGCATCATCGTCCTTTAATGTGACATGAGTTTGTTATAATACGTACAAACATATTTGCAAAAAAACAAACTATGGATCCATCAGCTGAAGATCTCTTATATAATCCTCCAAGTGTTGGGGGAGTAGGTCACTTTGCCGGTCAACCCGAATCAAGGCTCAAATCCTACTCCTCCTCTTCTTCAGCGTACACAAACTCCTCTCCGTCTATCTTTAGTAATAACAATAACATCGTCTACGGATCAACTTCTAGTCGTAAATTTGAATATGGTTATAGTCCAGGAGGCTACTATGATCCTTCATATAGTGCGACACCACCTCCTTCTTCATGGCCAACGGATAGTGCTGCCTACTATGGGTCCTCTTCGAATAGTAGTTCGGGACATTATCCACATAGCCATCCTCATTCCACTTCCTTCCTCTCAGCGCATCATTCATCTTCTGGAAATAACAATCACTTCCATTCGGGATTGATTGGAAGGGATTTAAGTTCGCAGGTACAGTGTGCATGAAATCAGCATTATTCTTAATTAAATTTTGTACAAATATGATTTTTAATTCCGAATTCAATTCTCATTCCATTCTCAAATTCCTTTATTTTAATATGTTTGTACACATGTCCACAAAGTTTGTTAACAATATCAGTCATTTTGTATCGTTAGTTTGTTTTTGACAGATAAAAAATTTTAGAGGTCGTTTTGTGTGCTTAGCAATTTTATTATGTAATTTGAGAATCAAATGATAATTGAATTCGGAATTAGAAAATAAAGGTTTCTATTAATCCAACGTCGCATATTAATAACTAGAGGTGAGGAAAAAGTTATTAGACTACAAGTCCTTGAACATTTTCATTTAGCCGAACAACAGTCCTCAGATATCTTTTGAGCTCATTTCAACTCCATAATTATTATATAGGATCCATACTGGTAATACTTTTTTTCTTGAGTTCACTAACATATAGTAGGTTTCGAGTCCATGTCGAACCCATTTCCCCACCCACCTCTAATAAATGCAAAGCTACATGGCCGTAGGGAATATTTGTCTTTTTAAAGGGACAACTTTCAGTTTTTCCCGAATATGAATAACTAATTAAATACAAAATTTATTAAAAATACATTTATTTGATGTAATTTTTATTTATTTATGAAATACGTTTCTGTGAATGACGGTTTTTGTTAAAAAAAGGCATTGATAAAATTAACTTACCGAATTTGTCTATTTTTGAGAGGGGTTAAACCCCCCTTTATCTCCTATACCTATCTCTAATGATCGACTGCATCCTTAAAGTGTGTAATCAACTTATACATGTTTTAATTTTGCTCAATAAAAAGTATTATTCAAATGAGGTTTTTACTAACTAAATAGATTAGACTGCCGTTTCTCTTACAGTCTAATTAAAGTTGCAATTTCCTAAGCAATAATCCCTTGAATATGTGCATATCCTTTCATATTACATTGTATGTAACCATTCATTTCTTTTGCTATCTCTTCAAAAACAAAGTTGATTTTAATTAAAATGTAAGGAAACTGCGAGGTGTTCCAAGGAAGGTAATTTAACATTTCTTAGAGAGACTCAAGGGAATGATCGTAACTCTTTACTAAAACCCCGAAATAAAGAGATATGTAAATGTTTATAATTATTATTATTATTTCTGATACTATCTCTGTTGGATGTTGTTGTTTTTGACGGTAAGGATAAGAATTTGTCTCAATTCCTCATGAGTTCTTTGACGAGAAATTTGATGCAACTTACTATTTATTGGACCAATTATAAGTTGTTGTTTTTTTCAAATCAATTATAAATTTTTCATGGGTTTGATGTAATCATTTAAGCTCCCTTTGTGGTTGCTATTTAAAAGGGCAAACCATTGATAAATCAATTTATATAGAGACAACAAGATATGTGAATGATTGATCAATTGTATCAGCTGACAAACGGGATATAATATGACGTCATATTTTTTTTGTTTTTCTTACATTAATATAATCGACAATTCTAACTAGATAAATGAGATTCAACTCTGATTGACTCTGATAGCATAGGGGAAATATGAATCTTCAATGATTTTTGTTCAATTCTGTTGTGATCCCATTTTTTATGGGAGTGTTCTAGCAAATAGTGAAAATTATCATCATATTGCTTCTGATTCCAATGCCAATTTCATGATGACATGGCTTGTAAGAGGAAGATCGAGGCAATTGAAGGAAAATAATTCTAACTTGATCATCCATCTCAAGAGATGTTCGAATTCAGATAATGAATTCTACGAGGACGATTGAAGGAGAATTCATCAGAGGAAAACTACCAGACCTCATAAGGGACTATAGTGGACTCCTTCCTGTGGAATGAGATACCAGGATCGTAACAATAAAACGATCCATTCACGATGAGTAGATCATCTTAATATTTCAAAATGGGATCACTAAAAAAATACACAATGGAACAAAAATCCTTGGCTATGCATATTTTTTAAATAGATCTATTATTAAATAATACATTGAATATTCTTCTATAATGTAGCTATGATATTCTTCATCACTATGTATTTCAATAAGTTAAAGGGTTTAAATAAGAGTGTCGTTTTTCATCATTTTTCAACCTTAAAAATGGAAATATATCAAGTTGTGAACAAGATACCGAGTCAATAAAAACACTATCTAATAATAAGAAAACACTTTTAAATAAGTTTTATTAATCCTACTAATAATCATTTTAAGGGTAAAAAATGACTCTGAACGTTAATAGTACCGAATTACTATCATCCCAGATTTTTCAGAATTCAGATGACTGAGAGAAAAACTGAGATCCGTTTCGGATTCTGCGCTGATAGATCAATTCTAATATTGTCTTCAATTCATTTTGTACAAAATTCCCCCTCCCCCTAATTGTTCCCATATGTAGTCTAATAAAATGTGAACCAAATTTATTTCCAATAGCTGATGTTGAAATTATAATATACCTTTATACACAGAGATACAATAATATACAGTATATGAGTTTAAATCGTTCATGGATCGGAGTTCGTGAGTCAAAGAACAAATAAAAGCTAAAATAAATAACTAGAAAAAAAAACAAAAAAACACGAAGTGGCTCTTGTGTTCCGTCGTCAACTCTCGACCAGTTTGTATCTTAATACAAATTCGTATGTTGTGGTACTTATATCTGTATCTATATGTTTATTCTTTGTCAAGGCTGACGTTCATTGCTGTAGACTGAAGATGTTAATCTACTGCAGCCTTACTATGCCAAACTGTCAATCGAAATCCATTTGTTGTTTCTATATGCCTATTTCTTTGTCAATGGCACAAAAAATTGAATTACCTTAAGCAAGGCTGCATTAAGCCACTTTCTAGTAAATAAACAAATAAGATTCGAAATTCAATTTGTGGTTATCCTTACACAGATTGTGCTCCATACAATCCGTTACAGTAGCCTCGACCATACATCATTGGTAGAAGAGTTATATAATTTATTATTAAGGAGTTTTTGCCAATCGTAGATTGAACCTTTATAATTATTCAGTATTCAATTGTTATATTTATCAAATAATTATTTGAGAAATATTTATTTATAGATATATTTTTATATAGACTATTAATAGGATTTTAAAAAAAATGACTAATTGGTTCTCCAAAACAAATAAATTATAATTTTAATTCTTAGCTACAAATTACTTCTTTGGGATTTTTAATTCCAAATCCTTATATTTAGTTTTGTTCGGTTATACTGTTCCATGTAAAGCTTTGGAGAAAAAAAGATCAGTTCCTATCTAAATTATAATAACATATAATGACTTCTTTATAATAAATAAACTAAGTAAGAGTGCATCAAGAAAATCATGTGAGAAATAACTCATATTTTCTCAGTCTGTTTAAAAGGATAAAAGAGAATTAATTTCCGGTATCTCATTTTTTTGTAATACATATTCTTAAATATGTTTTTTTGAAGGTCTTGAATTTATAAAACGAGTAAAATTATGAGAGTTGCTACAAAAAACCTTATTGCTCAAGTATATGAAATATACATACATACGAGGGTCGTTTAAAAAGTCCGTTCAAACTCCAAGAAATGGCACTAATGGTCCGTATAAAGTTATGTTTAGTTAGTAGCATCTCTTGAATTAACACACACCAATTTTCAGCCAGATCAGTCCATTACTTTCGGTTTGGCATCCGTTAAATCGAGGAATCGGCCGGAAAGATTATGGGGACTGTTTTTTTTTATTCGGAAGGAATAATCCTCATCGACTTTTAGGAAAAGGGTAAAACTATTACAAGTACATATTATTAATCCTTATTTTGACCGTTTGAAAACCGAGCTCCTAGACAAACGCTCACGATTTGCCCACAAAAAAGTCATTTTCCATCACGGCAATGTACAAGCAGTTGTGATTGCAAAATTAATGGAAATAGGGTTCCAACTCAAGATGCACACCGCACTAGAAATCTCACACACATTCCCTCTTATGTCATCCATCACCATATCATGGATTTTATCAATGATTTCTGGAGTACTAACCTCAACAAGGCGTCCAGAACGTTCAGCGTCACTTGTGCCCATATGACCACTCTGATAATTTTGAAACCCCTTATTGAATGTATAATCATATTTACTTACTTTTTTGTTAAGAGGCTTCAAATGTATATAACATTTTGTATATGTATTGCATTCATATATACTTGTATAGAGAGTTGTAAATTTGAAGGGCTTTCGGTAAGTGAAAACATTACCGAAAATTGGCATGTAACTTCTAGCAATTAACGAATATATCTGAGAAGAGCAGGTTAGCTGTTATGACGTTTCATTGGATTATCTACGAAGAGTTATTAAAGGAAGGAAATAAACACAAATCACATTCTGTATCTAGTATAAAGGTATTACTCCGATATCGATCTTCAATTATCCTTCAACAAGGACTTTACATATATAACTCTACAACAAATCCTCAGGGTGGCTCTCCATCATTCATGTGCAATAACCAAGGTTGGGCCCGGATAAAGTTCAGCGGTTCTTTCTGTACTGGTTATTTCAGTTCTACGGTTTCGATCTCGATCTTCGGTCTCGGTTATTTTTTATACAGGCTCAGTTTGGTAACAGGCACTTAAAACAGTAGAAAATTCGGGACCAGGAAATGATATTAGATACAAACAGGGCCGCAGGCTACCTTATACGCAGAGTGCGTAGTGCCCCAAGTTACATCAGGGGCTCCAAAACTAAGGTTGCTTAAGACAATGGTTTTCAAAGTGGGGGCCGTGAGGGGATGCTTGGAGGGCAGGAAGAGGTAGAATTGAAGATTGTTTTCAGTCTACACATACATAGTACACATGTTTCATATAAAAGAGGCCTCAGTTAAAAATGTATTTGTGTAGGTGGCCTTGGCATAGTAAAGTTCGGGAACCCCTGGCATAAGAAATATTATAGTCATAATATAATAGGGCCTGATAAACTTAGTAGGTGACCTGGATCAATAATTTCTACTCCACCACTTCCCTTTTTTATTTACAATGTCTGGTGCCTAAAACCACTTTTACTGATCCATATGAGGATCTTAGCTATTTGGAACTCAGGTACTTTCAGGCAGAATATTTATTGTATTTTCTTTATATATTCTATATAGGAACAAAAGCACAAGAACCAAGACGGAAAAGTTTTATATTGTGGTCTCGGTTCCATTTTGTCAGTTCCGGTTCTAGCGGTTCAAGAACCGAAACTGCTAGACCGATAAGGGCACAACCTTGGCAATAAGACTTATGCTTATACTTTATACTTCGATGTTCTCTCCTCGGGAATGAAAGAATGATCATAACAGCTTTAGAAAATCAAATAAAAACTTTTCAGGTTGTCAACCATAAAAAAACATGCACGCTAAAAAATGCTTAGGAATTCATAATAATTAAGTATTGTTATTTATCGACGTTTTTATATTAGTTATTCGAACCTATCATATGTTATAAGGTTAATAAAAAATGTAGTAAGGATAGTCTCATCTTTCAAATGATTATAAATATCTAGACACCTCTATTTATAGATACAAATCCCCCCTTAAAATAATGGGAAGATAAAAAATCATTAATAGTAGGTTTGGTGACTCTTACCTCCAAAATTCCGTATAATAAGAAATCAAGACATAATTTTAATATATTATTATATAATTAAGTACCAATAAGTTCATATCAGCTCAGTTAAACCTTGTTAAATCCGTGTTGCGTATTTTTTTGGATGCAAGGGTGAAAAATATTTATTGGATGTAACTATTTGTTTCATTTGTGAAAGGAGGGCGTGAAACTCTGAATTGAGGAGCTAGCTACATGAAGGGTCAGAAAGGGGTGATGACCGGTCTGCGTACGCTCAACATTCCTATTCTTCTTATTAACTATATACATAAATTCATTTGACGAATTAGTTGTTCATTAGTGTTTGAAGTGTTGTGTCAGATTTTCTATCTTGTGTTTTTATATTTCAAAATGTTAAGCCCATTATCTTATCCCGAAATTTCTCCTGAAAATTTCTATCGACAAGCTTTATATTTACGCCTAGCTGCTGCAGCCTCAAGAACTCTTCCACCATTGACGGAATCTCCTTTAGATCTTTCTTCTGTAAATGTAAATTTGCATAAAAGGATTCCTCCACCACTAGCACTTGATCCGGGCTCTCCCTACGAACTCTCCCCTTCATCTCCATTTCACTACTATCTTCAGTCTATTGGAACCCCTCCAAGCACACCTCAAACTGGAATTTGGTCCCCGCTGGCAGATCCGTTCATTTCTCCAGCCCCTCGTACTCCTGTCACACCTCATCCTATTTTTCAATTTCCTGTCCTTGACTCTGATTCCTCATCAGAGACATCTGATAGAAAAGCATTTCTTTCCAAATTACACTCAACAATCATTAAATGTCCGAAAGAAGTAAGTGAGGATAAATCCCATAGAAATTATAATCATTCAGTTGGAACATGATTTATATGATCATTGAGTGAACCTACATCCATATTTATATTTTTTACATCTTTTCAGGGACATGAAGGACAAAATCAATCATCCATGATACCAGCGACACTCTTAGCTGGATATCAAGGAAGTGGGCCAATCCAGTTATGGCAATTTTTACTTGAGTTGTTAACAGATAAGAATTGCCAACAATTTATTTCTTGGACCGGTGATGGATGGGAGTTCAAACTGACAGATCCTGATGAGGTTTGCTCATTATTGTATATTTATGACGACTATTTCTCATAATTGTCATTTCTTAGGTTGCAAGACGATGGGGTGTCCGTAAGAACAAGCCAAAAATGAACTACGAAAAATTATCCCGAGGACTGAGATACTATTACGATAAAAATATTATTCACAAAACCGCTGGTAAAAGGTGAGCGAGTCCCTTTAGTCGCATGATAAGCAATAATACTTTATTTTCAAATTATTTGTAGATACGTTTATCGATTTGTCTGTGATCTTCAGTCTCTTCTTGGTTATGCCCCTGATGAACTACACTCAATGGTTGAGCTACAGCAACAGTCGTCTCCGCATATTAAAGAAGAAAGCAGCACGGATTAGAGCCATCACACATATCATACAATCTTTTACATCCAAATCAAGCTTTAAAATACATATTTATACATACTTATATATTAAATCTATATCGCGACCACAATGTTTTAGTATTTTGACGTTTATTCTCTGTTTTCGACAATATAATAATTATATATATTTATTTAATTTCTACATCTTTACAAAAAAATTAATAAAGGGAAGATAAAGGGTGGTAGTAGTAATAAAATAAAAAATATGAAAAAGAAAATGTATTCTCGAATAATTCGTTTTTCGAGGTACGAAATTTATTTTTATATGTTTGCTTTTACTCAAAGTAATAGATAGATAATCAATATCTAAGAGATTGGAGGGTAAGGGACAAAGTTAGTGAAGTTGACATTTTTTGTACTTGGTATAGATGTGTATTATAAGTAATGTTTAGTTTTTTCTTTAAATTGGAAGTGGGAAGAGATAGATGGATTGATAGAGAAAGAGAGAAAACAAAAGAATGAGTATTGTTCCTTGATTGGTTTTTTATATTTTATTAATTTACAGAGATAAGGAAATAAGTTCATTCTTATATTAATTATCGAGGACATAAGTTTACAAGATATCTTTAAAAAAATAACAACACTGCCTTAACAAGTAATTGTCACAAAAAATAACAATTCTTCTGCATGAAACCGTCTTCATACATATGTGTAGTAATATGTATCATTAAAGTTCATTTATTCACTGTAGACAATGTGACAATACTCTTCTTCTTGTTATCCATGAGATGAGGGGGAAACAATCGAATAATTCGTCCATTTCTCTTACGCAAATTATATGCGTATTAATAAGAAGCAAACCATAAATTACTGCTTTGCAATGTTCTTTTTTTTTTTTGTGCTAAATGATTTGCTTTGAACAAAAGTATAATAAAAAAAAACAAAAAAAAAACGAAGGTCCATATCCAATAATATTAGAGATTAAATACTGAGGTTCACGTATTACATTTCTTTTTCCATTTATGCATTTTGAAACTTCCTTTCGACTCAGCTAGTATTGCAAATGCTTATTTTTCACACTAAAATAAAAATAATGATGATAAAAAAAATCGCTTATAAAAAGTCCCTAATCGCTAGATGAATCAGAATTTAAGGATGTCCTTTGTCTTTTAACAGCAGGCCCAGAATCTACTTCATTGTTTTCATCAGTTTCTTCTTCGTCACTATCATAATCAACGAGACCCTAGAAATATTAATAAGTTGAACTAAAGTTGAACAATAAATCTTGATGGAGAATAGACTCACTTTTTTCATTGTACTCGAGGAAGAATTAGGAGAAGACGAAATACTTTCAGTAGTTCCACAACTACTATCAGCTTGTGTAGTGGATGTTAATGTTGCAGCTGAATCATCATCCACTTCACTAACTTGTTTTAAACTTTCGTTCTCATGCGTTAGACTTTCTTGTTCTAAAATAAACAGAATGAAAAATTAGTGATTGCATCAACTATTATATTTATTGTCTTGGTTCGAGGCTAACATACCACTTGCGTCTGGTTCAATCGTCAATCTTCCGTTGGTCGATTCAGGAGGATGGATCATTAAATCTGGTGGCTGTGCAGAAGAAGTAGAAACAATGGATTGAGTAATCGGAACGGCATCATGATTCAGTGAAGTATTATTGTTGCTCGCTGCATTCGCTGCCAAAGCAGCAGCTTCATTTGAGATTGCGCTATTGTTTCTTAGCTGTGTAGGAGATGAGGAAGCCTCCTCCTCAATTTCTACATCACTGTTAAACCACATTTCTTCGTCCTCATCTACCTGCCGAGGATCACGACGATAGCGCCCAGGTCTTAAAATTGATCCAACACTAAAAATAACAATACAAAATGAACACGTTGTAGTTAGTGTAAAAAAAATAATTATAAATAAGAAATATATCCTTGAGTAAAGCATCAAAATTAATACCTCTCAAGTTGTGATTGTTGCCGATCTCTGATTCTATCTTGGTGCTGATCATACCTTAACTTAAGGGCCTTAAATGTCTGAACATAAGTTATTTTGTCCAAAGTTTGACTGTAATTTTCCACTACATGTGTACAAAGCGATTTTATATCCTCCTATAATTACACCAATTAAAAACGTATGATTACTTCCTTCAAAATATATGTATTTGAAATCCTAATTACTCACCAATTTGATGAATTCGAACATCTCCAATATTGCAGAATCCAATAAATTATATCTGCCATTATTATTGATGAATGCTGATACTACAGGCTGAAATAAATTCCCCTTAATTATGTAACGATTGTAAAACTCGTCCTTCAAGGCAACAATTTTCCTCATAAAACGAAGAGCACCTGAAATTAAAGAAAATTATATCAAGTCACAAGATATTAAGGAAATAATATGTACATTCAAAAGTAGATTTATAAAATATGAATACTTTTACTTACAAAGAACAAGGAATGTATGTTTAGAGCTCATAAGTATTAAGATTCGACCTAGGAGATCTTTGTGGAGGATGTAATTCTTAATGTGGTAAGTATGATGCTCAACACAGAAACTCAGTAATTCAAGAATAAGACTTAAGAGCTGCACAGTCGATGAATCCATCATCGTTGTAGGTTTATCCCCACTTGTACTTTCATTTAAAGGTTCTATAAATATAAAATTGAAGAATAGTAAGATGATAATCATGGATTTCCTTTCAAATTTAGAGTTACTCTTACCAATTAATACCCTCATGCAATTCCTGTAAAAATAATGTAGAAAGTCTGTTTTCTCAGATTTATTGACGCTTGCCAGCATGTTTTCAGGATCTAATAATGTCTTTATTATTCCCATTAATTGTACTGCACCACTCATCTCAGGATCACTATCACAATTCATTTGCCGTATTATGATGTTCATGAGAAGAGATTCCTGAAAAAAAAAAAAAAAAAAAAAAGTCAATCAAACTCAATGTAAAGTCAATAGAAACCAACTAGGTTCAACAGCAAATCAAGTCTTACCTCATCAGTTGAATTGTGCTGGAGTTGCATATGCTCTCGGACCATAGACGCCGAAAATTCTACAATATGAAGAAGAACATCTATTGACGCAGATTTGGTTACCTTGTCGTTGGAGGCAAGAGTTATTTCCATGGCAGATAAAATTCCCAGACTATTCAAAGTTTTGAAAAATGATTCTCTTGCTTGTGGTTGCAAAGTTTGAGAGAAAGTACAGAATTCTTTCAAAAATAATACTAACTCCTTTCTACGATATTCGTTGGTATTTTCATCCATTAGCTAATATACAAGCAAAGTCAATCAACACATGATAACAGAATTAAAATATCATTTGATCTTACTTGATTAAAAAATTCGTTCAAAAATTGTTCATCTTCCTGCACTAACGACACAATTTCGACTTTATTAAAGAAAATAAAAGATGACAAGGTAGATAGCATATTTTCTTCAAAAACTGAAGGGGGGAGGTAATACAACATCTTGAATATATTGAACGCGATATGTTTGATGAATTTTAGAAAGAAGCTCCACATTATTTATGTTGATCACCTAAATTAATAACGAGTACGTATAATTCATTTGTTCGATAAAGAGCTCAATAGATTATAGTAATTATAACGTAAAGCTCAAACGTGACTTTATACAAATTAATAGATCCTTTACTCCTTTAAATAAACAAATTACAAGAAAAACAACAACTAGAGATTTCTATTTAAAAAAGTTATTGTCCCTTGTTACTCAATAGCATGAAATTAGAAACCAAAAAATACGACATAATGAATTAAGTAGTATTATACGTCAAAAAATGTTATTAGATTACAACACTTCTTATAGAGCGATATTTTAATGTAAATTAAGATTAATTGGACCATAAACAAATAAATCACTACGCAACAGCATTTTCGCCGGCCGGCTAAAACCCACATTTATTATTGTTATTTAAGCCATAAAACACAAAAATGCCTAATAAAACCCTTCAACCGCAATTTAAAGCCTTTATTAAAAACTCTCGTTTTTAGAGTATAATTATGATCCAGTCATATTTTGAAGGGAAATAATTATATAGATGAAAATTAAGGGTAATAGAAATGGATTAAAAGCATTTCTACAAATATGTTATTTATTAAGTTAATTTTAATACAGCTCCTACAAAATGTGTCTAATCATACAAAAATCCAGTAAAATGAAGGATCATATTTGGAAGATAATTAATACATTTTTTTCTATTGCTTTATATTATAGTTAAAACTGAAGAATAAACCTTATGTTTTAAATTCAAAATATTTATGGTAAAAAAAACTAAATATATATATTATAATAATAATACTCTAAAAACGTTTTTTTAAAGGCCAACCCTAGTGCGGTATTTCATTTTCGTTTTCTTAAATAACGATATTAAATAGGGATTTTAGCCTAGCAAGACCAAAATTTTGTTGGATAGTGATAATTAATAATTTCTTAGAAACTATCCAATCAACTACTTAATCATATGCATTGAAATTAAATCACTAATAAGACTTTATAATGTGACGTTTCAATACAAGAAAAATACACATAGACATACTAATTAATATGTAATATTGAAACTAATTTGTAAATTGACATTGATCATTAAGGAATACGATTTTCATTAGACACAGTATTTATGTAATTTTTATGACTGTAAAGATGACTAATTTGATCTCATAACAAAAATAATCCATTTGAGCTCCGTATGAATTAAACTATTATGAACAATAAAATACCTTGTGGAATGTGGCGATAGAACGCAGGTACTGTCGATGTTTTTTGGGAGAGGGTAAATTTGGATCGAATTCTAAGCACCCCACCACATCAAAAATGGTATCTTCACTAAACATTAGCTCAAAAAGAGAGTTTTTGTTTAGGAAAAAAATATTTTTAAAGATGTCGTAAAGGTGATGCAGTCCGTCAATGTTATCTAAGTCTTCGCAAACGTGAAACAAATTAAGAAGTTTATTGATGTATGTTTCACTTTCTATGGCAACAGCCAATTTTTCTCGACGCATAGGCGACGAAAGGCAACTTGACACGAGTTCAGATATTTCTTCGAGACGAACTAATTCGCACGGAGGTAATTCAATGGGCAAAACTGAATCAGACATCTCATCAAAACACCTTTCATCCTCACTTTCTTCTACCATGTCTTGAGTGACATCAACAGAGGGATCTTTTCCCTGAACCTGTAAAAAAAAAATTGTATAAGCTTATTGAATCAAATAAATACTTTATTTTATATCTGTACATATTCTGGAAATCTAATGAAGTAATAATAAGTGCAAAAACTGAAGTTGTATATATGTAGTTTAATTACTTAACATATTTTGTTAAAAAGTCGATGTACATCAAACCAACCATTCACAATATTATATATTTTATAAGAGACATTTGATTCAGCATTTTACATCTACGTACAATGTAGGATTGCAGCACGGTTCGTGAAATTATATCATTGATTGAATTTCAGTAAGTAAGTAAGATTTTTTTGTTCAAAAGTCTATTATTGTGTTTTAGTTTAACCACAATCCATGTATAGAATGCATTATATAAAATTTTCTACATTTTCTACATAAAAAACAATTCTTGAATAAAAATCAGAAAAAACAGAAAATCCTAATTATTTTATAGGTATATGCATACAGCCTAATATGTCATACTTGAGTCAATTATAGGCTTTGAATTCACATATGTGGTAGAGGTTAGGATACCCAAGCATTTTAGCAATACTTTAGAGCCTTTATTTTATTTAAGAGACTTATGTTGAGACCATATGATCTTTCCCTTCTCATTCTTTTATTGTGACGATTAATCAATAAGTTAATATGAATAATCTACTCATAGAAATTGACGATTATTCATCGTTGAAGAATATAAATGTAATCCACACTCAACTTTGAGAAAAATCATTTTAGTTTACTTTTGTGTTGGTGAACCACATATTAACAAAGTGATCATTTTATTTATTAATAAATGATCATCATAAGCTTCTAATAAAAGATAAAAAGTAAAATTTTGGAGGCATCGTCATTTCTATTCACTCCATGATTCAATTTTAGCCGGACTTCATATACCTATACATACAAGGTCTGATAAAAAATACACCGTTAATTTTTCATTCCAAATTTAATTCCCAAATAAATTTTTGTATTATATTGGTACACATTAGTGATGTGTCGTTCAGGAACGTAACAGCTCTATGAACCGGCTCTTTGAAGTGAACGACAGAAGCCGGCTCACCCCAAATAATGGATTTATTGCCTTTTAATTATAACTTTTTTTTTTCGTCAGGATAAAATTTAAAGCAAACATATGAGGAAATTTTTTTTTTTTTTGGGGGGATTTATTTTCTTAAGAAAAAAAAGAAGTCATTCAGGCATATTATGCAGCAGAGCAAAGATTTTGAAAAAATTCTGAAAAACAGCAAAATCTGATGAGACGTTTGGGACCTAAAAAAGCCAGCTTTTTTTAGTGAACCGAGCCGAAAGAGCCGGAGTTCCCATAACTAGTACACATGCCCACAAAGTTTGCATTGTTAGTTTGTTTTACACAGATAAATAGGATTGACTTTTTTTGGTGAGCTGCAGGATTTTCTATTTCGAGAAAATTCTATAAAAAACAATCTTTCAAAATATATTGTTTATCTCTCCATTTTTTTTATAATAGTAAATCGCGGAGCAGAGGGCAAGACATTTAAACTTTTTATCTAATGCCAAAGTGTTGAATATGTGTACTAACAGAATACCAAAATTAATTTGAGGATTGAATTTGTAATGAGAAAACAACTGTTCATTTTTTATGAGAGGGACTTATAACACTGCTTTAATGAGAGCTACCTTATTCATTTATCTCCCCATTTTAATGAAGAGTATTTACTAAATCATTACTAATTAAAATAATAGCGTTACATGATATAATAAAAGCTTATTGCTTTCAAGTGAAGTGGAAGGAGTTAACGTATTAAAGTAGTAGGAACAACCTAGTACGCATTTTGTAGTTCATATCGCTCACTTTCTTCTCTTTATTATTACAATTTTTTAACCAATAAATTCCTCCAATTTCTTTTAAGAAAACGCCTTTCTACTTGAAGTCCCTTTCTTTTTATATATGTACATATATATGCATGCATACATAATTTTTTTACTTTTTTTTTCCCTTTTTGCTATCTCATTCGAGTAAGTTTACAGTTATAACTCTTTCTTCTTTATTTGAAGTAATTATTTTTAGGTCAAATAAATTACTGTGACTTTCCCCCCTTCTTATGTACATGATTGTAAAGGAGACATTGCAGTAAAAATTTTGTAGAAGAAAAGTTTCAAAATTAGATTTTTGTGGTTTTTTTTTCTTCAAAAATACATACACAGGAAATTAATTGTTTTGGAAATAAAATTTCAAAAATCTATAAACACTAACAGAAAATGAAATTTTCGGGATTTTTTTTTCCAAAAATAAAATTGCAAGTATTAAATTTTTCGAAAAAAAAAAATCAGACTCTACAGATATTCACAAAAAAAATATATTTTTTGGAGCAAAATTTCAAATATTAAATTTTTAAAAAATCAAAAATCCAGAGATGTTTACAGAAATTAAATTTTATGAAAAAATTTCAAAATCCACAGATATTGACAAAACATATCAAAAATTAAATTTTCAGGGAAAAAATTCCAAAATTCATAGTTATAAATAAAAAAATCGAATTTTGATTTTTTTACTTTGCGGCATAATTGCCCCGAATAACGATACAAATATATAGCAAAAAGCTTAATTTCCTTAATTTGGGAGGGAGGTCCAGAACCTCTCTAGCCCACCCCCTACAGACTCCCCTGCATTGCATGTACATATATACAAATTGAATATCATAATCATCACTCCCACCAATATCTTTTCCCTACCTAATTTAAAAAACCACATTATGAAGAAGAAGAAAAAAAAAATTATATCTAAATGTATTCATCTAAAAAATATAACAAAAAGTGAGAGAAATTCTTCTTCGTTTTCTTTCATAGCCTTTCTTTTTTATTATTTTGTTTTTGTGAAGGCAATATATATTTATTTATATATATACCCATACATATATTTGGACAATGGTATGTATGTATATATGTACATAAAGTATTAACTTTAGGTAGGGGGAACAAAAAAAAGATTCATCTTTTTCTTATATATACTTGAAAAGCAGTATCTGCTGCGCTATCCCTAATACTACTCCAACCCTCCCCCTCCTATATGTACATACATATATCTACTGTGTAGAGAAAGGGATAAATTTATAGATACATACAATAATACATAGGTTATGATGATAACAGGAACGTCTGCAGAATTATATATATATTTTGTCTTGGTTTTTGGGAATTATTTTCAAAAACCATTCAAAAATTAAATTTATTGAATGGTTTTTAAAAAATCCAGAGCATGCTCAAAAAATTATTTTTTTTGGAAAACAATTATCAAAAGTCTACAGCTGTTCATAAAAAAGGAAATTTATTGGGGGAAAAATTCACCCTATTTTGCTAAAAACTTTTTACCTGAGCAAAAAAAAATTGTAGTAAAAAGCAAAAATTCCTTAATTTGGGGAGGGCTACACACCCTGCGGACGCCCCTGGATAAGAACTTACAAATGCCATGGTATTATTGTTCAGGTACGGATTCATGCTTGCTGCAGCGGCATAGTTGTAGTACCCCTGATGCAAAGGAGGCATGGTGTTGCTATTAGGAGGAGGCACGACATTGTTTGTTGAGGATGAGGTGGCGGAATGATGACAACAACATGAGGAGCAAAAGGACGTGCCTGTCGTTCCTCCATTCACTGATGGTGACGGTAAGGAAGAGGACAAACTACTCATATTACTCGTAGATGAGGAGGAGGCGGCCTTACACTCCTTATGAATATAGTTTAGTAGAGCATTTCCTAAATAGACCGACCAATGTTTGAGTGCAAGGCCTACGTAGTCCACAGAGTTCCTATGGTGGTGGTGGTGGTGGTGGTGACGATGAGATTGAAGGTGGGCCATGTCGTTCCGTTTATCCACAATTTCTTCGTCATCTTCCTCATTGCTATTACTACCCCCACCACTGGTAGTACTGTCAATCGTCCTTTCAAGAAGAAGTTGATGAGAGGAGGGAGAGGTTCCTGTTCCACCCCCTCCACCCTCATTTTCCTTGTTTTCCCCCTTTGCATGCAGAAGAGGAATGGAGAAGGTGATGATGCGTGCCTTTGCTTAAAAGAATGGAAGAAGGCGACGGCATCATGAGTGTTTTTGATGATGGCGGAGAGGCGTAAATGGTTTTGACAAGAGAATCGAAAATAGTGGAGGAGCTGTCAGTCTCTCCTCTTGTCGAGGATGTAGTGGAGGATGAGTTAGAAGAAGAGTCTGCAACAACAGGTTCTCTGTGTAGTTCCTCATTTCCTTCTCCTTCTTTGGCACAGCCCGTCATGACAGTAGGAATGAAGACACACTTTTATCACAACAACAACAACAACAGGGGGATACGTATCAGATTCAAATGATGATAAATACCACATCTACGACGACACCGCACAAACACACACACACACTGTGATAATAATAATTACTGTGATATTAGAAGCTGATTAGGTATGACAAAGTGTACTCATAAGTTGTAAATAATATTACAACAATGAATAGTAGTAGTAGTTGCTGTTGCTTTCCTCTTCATCGTGTGTATTTTATCTATCTTTATTCACTTTGAATAATATTTGGCATATTTTCAGTCTTTTCATCATCGTTTGTGCATGTATTTATTTATTCAAACACTATTTTAAGAAATTAATATTAAAATTATGATGAATTACATCCTTATTTCAACAATGTTCTGTAGTACATAGTAATAGTCACGTTATGTAACAAGAGTGTTGATGCTGCTGTTCATGCAGAAAATTCATTTCACTTTCACCTAAATACTACTATCAGTAGCAGTTTTTTTTTTCTTTTTTCTTCCTTCAACACATTCACACAGTACACAGAATATGGAGTAGAAGTAGTAGTTGTAGTACAATTTAGACTTTGTCAGTCAGTTTGATTACAAGTGAAATTTGATCACACTCTACAAATGATGTTGTTGAAATAGCAGAGTATTTGCAGTTAGTTAATAAGTTAGTTGATGAGTATCACTCACAATAAAAAATTAAATCCTACAACATCTACAACAGACGGGAGGAAGAAGCACAATAAAGAAAAGAACAAAAATGCCTCCTCATTACTTAAAGACAATAAAACACAGAGTCGTCGTCGTTTATATGATGACTATAAGGGGGAAAAGGAGAACAAAAAATATATATATATATAATTTTCTTCCTTCATTTTTTCCCCTTCTTTTTACGGAAGCTCAATGACTGAGTGGCGGTAAAGCGAGCACTATCAAAATGTAGAGAATTTATATATATGTATATTTACGGAGACGATCAAAGTAATAATAATAATAATAAATAAATAAATAAAGAGAAGAGGGCAGTAGTAGTCGTCGTACAACTAGTAAATGTATTGAATGTGGTGAGTTTTATTTTTTATGTAATAAAAAATAAACCACAAAGAAAGGTTGAGAGTGCATATCACAACTTTTCTACAGTAGCCATACTAGAAATTCGAAAAAAGTTGAAAAATGAACCGCCCTATTTATTCCACAATGTACCACAGAGTCTAAATATCTAAGTATCCCACAGTACACAAAGAAATCAAGAGGCAATCTTCTAAATATGTTGTTGCTGAAAAATAAGAGCTCACTTCCTTCTCAGCTTGAGTCCTTCAATTACTACTACTACTACTACTACTACAACTACGATTTAAAGAGCTTCAAATCCACTTTCTTAATGACAATAATTAAAAGAAAATGTATCTGTATATATGTAAATCACAAGAGCAGTCTATGTATGAGGAGAGGTCGTCTTCAAGTACTGTCATTACATTTAAATAAGCATTACATTGCGCATAACTCCCTTTTCTTTATCTTACAAGAAAAAAAAAAAAAAAAACTTTAAACTCCGAAGAAAGCAGTTATTTTTCATATATGTATATATATATATTTCTTTACCGGTTGGGTCGTTATTTTTTTATTTGTTATATATATAAAATGTATATACATAATTTTGAATAGAAGTACGCAGCATCTTTCTTCTTCTTCCTACATGCTCCTCGCGTGAGTTAAAAGAATAATAATAATAAAAAGCCCATCCAACTTAAGGAAAAAACCATACATAGAATTGACTTTCTAATAAGATTAAATAACATATACAAACAACACTAAGAGAAGAAGAAGTGCTTTGTATTTATGTAAGTATATGCAGAATATGAATGGCAGGAGCTCTCGAATCGAAATATATTCAAGTCAATATTATGTATACTCATATATGTCTGAACGAACGTCAATAATTATTGCTACTCTTAATGATTAAAAAAATCATAACTGCATTCTCATGATCAACCCTTGAACACCCTTCCCCCCCCCCCTTTCAATCATCATACAACCCCTTCTTTCTTCTATTTCCATCACTATTGATCTTAGAAGTAAGGAAGATAAGGAAATAAAAGAATAATTTATCAAGGGGGATATTTTTATAACATTAAGAGCAACCTAGGAATAACAAGGAAGAAAAAAAAAAAAAAAAAGGATCGGTAGAAAGTCAAGAAAGCTCATACAAAAAAATAAAATAATAATATATATTATGTGTATACAGTACAATTTTAGATCACCAAAGATTTTTTAATACTATACTCTACACATACTATAAAACTTGGTTTGCTACTATAATTCTCCTCATACGGTGTGAGTTGAGTGGAAATGTGTTTGTTGAAAGCTTCAAGACAAGTCAACACACAATTCCAATATGTATCACATTACATGCATGCATACATACATAGAAAATAGCATTTAATATATTATTCAAAAGAAGACAAAGCACCTGATCATCGACAAATTAACCACATCAATAAAACACATAATTGCCTATTATTATTTAAGAAAGCAAATTTTATGCTAATTAGATTTTACATACATAAAACCTGGACATAAAGAAAGGAAAAGAACACATGAAGCCTGTCTTTGCTCCTTAAAATAGTGTATATGGTTACTTGGGTGGTTGTCCATTTCTCCCATATTCACATAAATATATTAAAAAGCAAATATGACAACAATGGAAATTTTCTTCTTTAGGATTAGAAAGGCAAAGCAGGGCCCCTCTTTATTTTACTTTTCTTTCTCTTTACACAAGCTAATAACGTTTCAATAATTCAAATGCTCAACTTCCCCCTTTTAATATATATATATATAAAGAAAAATAGAAGCATTTTCCATATATATATATACAAACAACGGTATGATTTCTCTTTTAACCATGTAAAACAGGATCAATAATATATATACATACATATGAGTGTGTGTATGTATGTCTACAAATATATCACATGATCAAACAAAGAGAAAGAAAAGACGAGATTATGTATGACTATTAAGTAGAAGTAATAAGGAAATAATTAGTTATCATAAGTAATTTAAGTTTGACACTCAATGAAATATGTGGTTAAAAAAAAGAAGTCAATTACCATGATGAATACAAACTCGGACTTAACATATATATATTTTTTTGGCAAAAAAATATTTGCGGTGATTCCCCCCCCCCTTTTGATGTTTTTTCATTAAAGTGATGACTTATCTTTAACCACGACTGCGGTTTGTGACGTAATGCACCAAAGGAGTATAAACATATTTAATTAGAAGGCATTTTCTAATACCACATAATATCCAAAGTTTCTACATACAACTCTATGGAAACTATTTTATAGGATACGCACGAAACGGATAAATTAAAGCTAAACAGAAGGAGGCCATAAACCAACTCATAACACTTACATAAAAAAAACATCCTTTCCTATTTGTATTTCTAGGGATTTACCCTGGAGGAAGATTAACATAATACAGTTACATCCTTAAATACGAGTTTTTATAGATACGAGGTGGAGTCTGATGAGAAAATTGCATTGAAATGCAAGGTGTTTTTTTTTATAGATACGGATAGGTCAGGAGTCGACGATGGGACGAAAAGGCCTTTAAGTGCAATTTTTAAACCAGTTATTAAAAGTAGGAATGAGTATTTTGTAGAGCGCAATAAAAAGGTAGCGGCGAGACTTATAGTACTACTCAAGGTTAATAGAAATACAAGATTATATACCATGACACTTTTCTCATTAATGTTTGACTTGAACCAGGCTTTTGAATAGTGACGTCAAAGAGTATATACTATTACTATTGATCATATAATTTGTAATGTTATATAGTGTTAATATACTGTTGCTATTCTCTATGACGTCAAAATCTGTCTGTCTTCCCCAACAGTCGGTACGATACATCAAATTGAAAATTCTAGCAAGCCCCATTGTTAAATGGGCTGTCAGTTATATGATTTTGGAGCATTGGAGTAGGGAAAATATTGTACAACTATGTTTTATTATTTAATTTGGTACATTTTGCTTAAGTTGCACCAAAAGTTTAAGGAATTCCTCACCCAGAGTGAGAAGTTGACACCATGACGATAAATATTTTATGGAATGAAAGAAAAAAGAAGGATAGCTCCTATTATCGTGACAGTGTTTATTTATTCGGTCCAGTCCTATCGGTCCTTAGGACTGTCCAATCGTTGGGACCGGTCCTTGGAATCTTTCATAATTTTTTGGATGTTTTATTTAAATTTATAAGATATATGAAATATTTAATAAGATTATTGCACATATCTTGCAAAAAAAAATTCTTTTTTCATTAGATACAATATAAGACGAACATATTGAATGGTTACTTTGTTCTCTATAATTTATTCCATTAAATAACTAAATAATTAAAGAAGGAAAAAAAACACGCACATTGACGTCACGAGGGATCAATTTTACATTCTTTTAGGACCCACAAGAGGGACCGGAATGTACATTAGTCCTCGGTCTTAAATAAGGATCGGTACAACACTAATAACACCTACTTTTTTCCTTTTCTAATCTTAAAACTGTTATTTTTCCTACGTTTTACCAATCCCTGGATAAATTGCTTTAACATATTCTGTTTAGGAACGAATCAAACTCGTATATCAAGATATTACTGTACATAAGAAAGTTATGAAAAAATAACATTAGACCGTATGCCCAATTTAAAATTCAACTATAGACATGCAGTCCTTTCTTAGACCTTTAAATCAATATAAAAAATAATAACATCAATAGCATACTAAAAATAGATACATATTTGCTCATGTTTCATGACAAATGAAGTTAATGACCCTCTAAAGAAGAAGGGGAAAAAAGGGGACCTAACCATTTATTGGTAAATAATTGCAGATACTATTTTATTTTATAACGATACAATCATGTGGTGTGTCAACATATAAACAAAAATAATTTTTTTTACTTCATATACACATATAGCCCAATATTTCATCAACACGTTTGAGTCAATTATAGGCTTTGTATTCAAATTTGTGATATGAGTCAAAATATCTATCAATTTTAGCTACAGGTTAGAACTTTTATTTGATTTAAGAGACTTATATGGAACCCCAATTTGAGTTTTCATTTCTCATTCTTTGATTGTTACGATCAATTTTTGCTACTTTGGGTGCAATTTGAAATGTACCCAAAGGGTTAATAAGAATAATTTGCTGATAGAAATGGACAATTATTCATCATTGAAGAATACAAATGTAATCCACACTCAATTTTGAGAAAAATCATTCTAGCTTGCTTTAATGATTTTGACGGGTCACATTTCTTTTATTTCAAATCAATAAGCAGGATATTATGATATAAATGGGTGGATTTCCGTTTTCGGTTAATAATTCTTAACTTTCAAAAGTAATATAGTTTTCACTTAAACCCTTGTGTGTATCCCATAACTCATCCAATTTATTTAAGTGATTGTATGTTATTTGAGGGAACATAATATTCTTAAAAAAAGGAAATTTACACAAAAATTCGAGAAGAATCAGTTTTACTTTATTTTATTTTAACGGGCAACATATATTTCATAATTGCAATTTTAATACAATAAATTTTTCTTAAATGTCATGTAAAAAAATGTTAATGAGTTTTTGAATTGTTGAATCAAATATTCGCAATTTAGACTACATCAGGGCTGTGGAGTTGGCACATAAAATGCCAAACTACAACACACAATTGCTTAATAATTTATTTTATAGTCTACATAAGTATTATTTAGTCATTTGAGTCCAGAGACTATATAGATTTAATTTATAGCTATATGTAAAAAATAATTGTACGCGGTTTAAAGAAAATATTTAGAATTTAAGATGTTTAACAAGATGGACAACAAATGAAATGGATCAAATTCCATCTATTGCTAATGCATCTATAAGTTTCTGAACATGATTTAAGGTCTCGTAAACGAGGGACAACAATACAAACAACCTCTAACTGGAACATTACACTTAACACTGATGAAATATACTATTTACAACACTAAGTAATGAACTAACATGGCTAGTGGCTATGCTCTACGTAACATAATAATTTAGACTTAAAAAAGGATCGGGAATTGTGATTGTATAGACTATAGACTGCGTTTGAAATTTAGAAAAAACTTTACGACGAGACTCAGTAAACTTTAGGCCTGGACAACACATTTATTATTCTAATTACAATCAATTGATTAAATGAGACGAATTAATTATAAACTATCCTTTAACCTATTTCAATAACATTAGTAAAAGAGAGCGTTACTTTTTTTCATCATTTTGCACTTTACGATTGAAAAGCAATATATTCATCCATATCTGAGTAATTTAATAATTTAGATAAACATTTATCTAATTATGATGACATACCATCCGTCAAGTTTAGTTATCGAATAACATGTGCAAGTTAGAGTAATTAATTTTTTTTTGAAATTTATTTCCTGTAGAAGCAATTTATGAAATTTTAACCTAAAAATGACACAAATCACCTTAACTGTATTATTATTATTTTTATATATCATGCATAGACTCCTTTAAATGTCATTGAAATAAATATAAATAAAATATTAGTGAAATATTTTAGCACGTAGCTTATGATATTTTTGGATCCCCGTAACAGATTCTTTAAATTGGTAGTTATATAAAATAAAAGGTTGACTGTACGAATATTGCCCTTCAACACAGAAGCCAACTAGAGTAATTTTGATCAAACTTGAGTCTAGATTACATATCTATTCTTTGATGAATTATCGTCAAGTTCCGTAAACAAATTATTCGTATTAACCCTTTAGTTGCGCCGCAAATTGTACTTGAAGTAGGCAAAATTAATCGTCACAAAAAAAAGAGTGAGAAGTTAACTGATCTTATTTGAAAGGTCATATTGGAGCCAATATAAGTCACAAATCAAATTAATACAAAGCCTATAACTGAGACTAATGTCTTCGAATTACTTTTTCTGTATGTATATATGAAATAAAAAAATTAATTGGGATTTCCTATTTTTCTTGATTTTTTAATATTGACGGTGTACACATAAGAAATGGATATATTAGGTTAAGTAATAAGTTCAGAGCGTTTTTAGCTATATGTTTTTAGTAACCTATAACTCAGTATTAATACATTGCATCTAAAAAAACTTAAAGTATGCTTAAAGGTTAAGTGTACACTTTAAAAAGTTCATTTCCAGTTTTGTGTTGGGCGAAGCCAGTTGTGTGTTACTGCGTTCCAAAATGGAAATAAATAAAAAGAGAAAATAGGATACATTCTTCAGTATCACTCCAACCAAGGTGACAAAGTGGAGCAGGCGGGCAAATAAAATTGTGCTGTTTATGGACCCAATACAGTATCGAATCCAACAGCAAAGTGGTGGTTTCAACAATTCCGTTCTGGTAATATGGACGTCGATAAAATAATGGAAATCGTCTAGTTGGACCGGCATTTGAGCACTTATTCAATGTTCCAGAAACTAAAGATACGCCAGGAAACCGTTTGAAACCATCTAAATGAGATAGTCCTAACTATATTAATATAATTGTCAAAATAAAGAGACAAAATGCTTAGAACTTATTAATTTACCTATTATTAATTTTCTTAACTGATATACCAATAAAACATTATTTACTATGCTCAGGAGTGTGATAGGTAAATGTTTATCAATGGTTGGATTGGAACCCATAGGTAGATTTCAAATTTCTTATATATAGGTCATAGATAATTTATACAAAATGTAAATATAATATCATAGTTCCTATATGTTGGATATTTCAAGGTGTCAAATTAATACAAGATTTGTACGGATACTATTGTAAAAAAGATAGCTCATCACTGAGACTGATTATATTCAATGACTATATTATAACTAATTTGGATTATATTTTGTATTTATGTGATTCTTAAGTTTGTACAAAAATAATTATAATTTCATTTTTAATCTAATTAATAAATCAAATAATTCAATAAAAATGAGTTTATAATTATTTTTGAATGAATTTTTGTAAAATTTTTATGCAAAGAGGGAATTTTGTAATAATTGATCCCATTGTTACAACATTATATAAAATTGTAATAAATATTTAAATAGCCTTTATGTAAAAATTCTGGTACACTATTAACATAATAACAATAAGAAAACGTACCTGACAAATTTTTTCCCAAATTTCGTCGCAACCGGCTTTTTCTTGAAAACTTAAAGCCAAATCAAAGTTATCTCCTTCTGACCAAACTGAAAGCAAAATAAAAATAGTATAAATTTAATTGTTACAATTTTAATAATAAGAAACGGAACATAAAAAATGGTTCATGTATTAACATCATAGAAGAACCCAGTTTCCAATAATTATGTATAATACAAAGTTATTTTGTTTTAATTGGCTTATTATTGCATTATTAAGTGTGTTCCATAAAAAACATAACAATTGCTATGTATTTTTTGAAACAGTAAAAAAAATTATAATTACATGAGTTCAACAGATTTTATAGATAACCAAATTAAAAGTATGTTGATATTTTGATGGTAGATAATTATATATTGAAAGCAATTAATAATGATTCTTTTTCATTCACAAATGTATGCAAATAAACTCAAATAATAGCCAGAACTACCAAGAATATCGAGTCTTATACAAATTATCAGAATAATTTGCATACACAGCTTATAGTATGAGTCCAATGTATTCAATGTACATTGTTTCAATTTCTTGATTAGAATGAATAATTTCCCAAAATTGGTTCCTTCCAATTCAACTCCTATTTCAATTTACTTATTACGATGAAAAGTCATAGACATGTCACTTGATATTGGAAAGCTTCCAAACATGTTATGATGACATAAAATATGTTTAGTAGGAAAAGTAGATAGTTTTTGAAGTGTTTATCAATGCAATTAACACTTCGATTAGAGATGATGCAAAAAAAAAAAACAAGCAATGAAAATGAAAGGTCAATGATATGTGACACTCTTACAAACATGAATATCGTTTTAAGGAAACGTGCAAAAAGTAACAAAGTTTGTATTTTCACTGACTCATAATTTGCATCGTAACTGAAGGAAACGGCATCTTGGGGACTCTTTAAGTTGATATTTTTAGTACTTTAAGATGAACAACATTTCAATCCATCTTGATTAAACGTCATCCATTGTCTTTAAGAATATTTAAAAAAATTCAAACTTGCAGTGAATACTACTTGATCCCTACGATACACAGTCATATTTGAATTAAATCAAAGTAAAAGGTACTGTAAATCCCTATGAAATGTTTACGGTTTGTTTTTTTGGATGGATTAGGGACGATAAAAGTAGGATTATTAGAGAAAAAGATGTTGTTTATTCCATTGTAGTAGTTAATTTTTTGTCTAGAATATGGAAATAGGATTGTAAAATGAGGTAATGACATATTTTGACTGGATTCTAGGGTCTAGTATATAATAAAACTAGGGAATGGAATGAAAGGTTAAGTCCTTTAATTCGTGGGTCTGATTTTGACATGATGCAATAGACAAGAACCTTCTCTCCTCCCCCCCAAATGGTCCAGGTGAATCTGAAAACACTGGAGTGTATTATTGATTTATGGGAGTGACGTTGGGAGAGGTTTGACGGCTGAGTGGCGCAGAGTGTAAGTAAATGGGGAATGAGTACCTATGAGTGTTTCCTGTTGTTTCTGATAGGCAGTATCATTTTGAATCTTGGATTCGAGCAGCAGCGTTCCTGAAAGAGGAGAAGGTAAGAAATGATGCGAGGTGAGGTGAGGTGAGGAGACGCATGGAGGAGCAGGTTTCTTACCATCCGATTCGGCTCGAACAAGGAGGGAGATCCCTTTGAGCCTCTCCACATAAGTGGAAGAGACGTGACCCGTTCCTTTGTCGTCCCATTGCCTCTCAGCATTTAAGGCATAGAGTTTCACTCGACGTCGAGTATCCGTCATTTCAAGGATGCGTATTCTGTGTCAACTTTGGTAGAAAATTATTAAAGTTCGGAAAAAATGAACATCACATCTCTATAAAAACTACCCAATCCTTGTTTTCCACTCCTTGTATCCTCACCAATGAAGAAATACACGTCCTTAGAGAGAGAAAGAAGGTCCAAACTTTATTTTATTTATTATTCCTTCATGAAAACGTCGCTGCTTCAATTCTTCTTCTCTTCTTCTTTTCTTTTCCTTTTCTTTTTTAGCTTCTTTTCCAAATATTCGAGGAGGACCAAAACTGAAACAAAAACTCTTCCACTACCTTCTTATTTTAGAGACGCGCCAAATTCAAAAATACATTCTAAATTAGCACAGTCTAAATTTCAACGACATTATTTCCAATTTATTCATATTAGTAACATCCGTTTAAGCTCTTAGCAAACCTCCTATCAGTGTATTTCAAACTTAGCCTTTTTTAAGATTCATCTATTATATATTTGGCTAAAATGGCGGACCTCTACAATTTTTCCTTCGTTTTCTTTTTTTCTTCTTCTTCTTCTTTTTTGGCAGAAATGGCAGAGATTAGACAGGGGTCGCATATGATTCATACATTTTCTATATACATAAAAAAAGAAAATGGCCTTCAATATTTTTAATAAAATACCCGCGGTGAAAAAGTAATACCTTTGTTTTATTATTATTAATTCAAACCGCCTAGGCCTGTGTGGTACGAGTCTATTGTCAAATTATTGTTCAAAATTTGTTATTAACTGTTATTCAAATTGGGCTAGCGTCTCAATTTATTTATCTCTAATATATCTATATCTAATTGTTGTTTATACTCTGGGATTGATGAAGTAGGGAATTCATGAATAAAATTTTAGGGCTTTTTTTAAATCATTTCGTCACTTTCTTTCATTTTTAATCCATTTATTTGTTCATTGTACAATATACACAAGCCAACAAAATTAAACTTTTTTTCTCATCACAGATTTTATAACCTTTGTCTAGACGCCTTTTTTGTAAGTAAAGCTTTTTGAAATTCAGTGTCATTCAAAACCTCCCCTAATTTGTGGTCTAAAAAAATCCCTCTTAACTTTGCTGCACTAACCTTTGAAAATTTTCTCTAAAGATATTGGAACCTTTCAGAATTGAATTTACCCATTGCTTTAAGAAAATTCTTCGTTAAACCCAAGTTAAATGTGTAGAGGTGGTAGAAAGATTTTTCGGAGATCCACTAAGGGTACAGACTAGATACTGTTTCTCCCTGGGACATACGTTGACCCAAGATGCAAATCAATTTTGGTATAATGTTCCTTGTGGCAAGACTGTCCCAAAGAAATAGAAAACAAAAGAATTCTGTTAATCTTGATGATAAACCCATAAGCATCCCTAAAATTTAGAAATAGCCACAGATTTTCCAATGATAACTGTCAAATTTAATTGCTTTTAGAAGTATTTCCATATTGTTATATGCCTCTTTTAAATGGGCTGAATGAGCAAAAGTTACGGATGCCATTTTATTACCATTATACAGCAGGGTAGTATATTTTAGAAGAATAACAGTGGATATGTGTACAAATTTTGAGACTCGTAGATCTATTTTTTATTCAAAAAATATCATTTAACTATAAGGAGGCTTTATCAAATTTATTGATTTAATACAAATAATTAAACCAACTTATAAAAAAACAAAATTAGCTTTATCTTAAAAGAAATTTGAAGACAAATTTGGAATTAGCATCAAAAATGCTGTTAAACACATCCAAAATTATTTATGATGAAAATTTTATGTTGAACTGTGTTATTATATTCATCGTCTATTCCATACAATTTTTTAGATTTGTTTTTTTTTATGACATTTTCTAAGCTCAAAAACAAGGGTGTCCGCAGGGGGTGGCTGGAGGCGCTGTAGCCCTCCCCCTTAATGAAAGAATTTTTGTTTTGGACTAAAAAAAATTACGAATTTATGAAGTCGGGAAAAATGTTTAATTTTGAAAAAAAAACCAAGCCCCCCTCCCCTCAAAAAAATAAATTTCAGTACATATTACTTTGATTTAATTCAAATATCACTGTTTCTCATTGGCATCAAGGAGTATTCAATGCAGTTGTTAAGTATTTTACTTATTTATTTTAAGCAGGTGAGAGGTGGGTATTAAATTCAAATTTAGCCCAACTTTTGGGATGCACTTTTAAGCACTCTAGAAAAAATATTTTTTTCTTTCCAGCCAAATTCAACAACATAACAGTTAAATTCAAACTTCCGAATCCTTTACAAATAGAGAATGTTGTTTTAAAAAAAAAGTAGTTTTCAATTGGTTATAGAGCTCAAAAACGCCCTTTGAAGACTAAAAATTTACAACCATAACTTTTTCATTAAAATACCACAAAAGATCGAATTAACAGGTCACCCTAAAAACTGGACACTCTCGTACACTTTGTAAATAGATTATAAAAAATTCGGATTCATGGGTGAAAAGGTAATTTTTGGGGTAGGGGGTTTGGCTGGAAACTAATTTTTTTTTTTTTCTAGAGAGCTCAAAGGATGTTGTTTCATCCGAAGTGTTGGCCTTAAATTTTATTTGCTCTTATTTATAAATTAACACCACCCCCACCTCCCAAATTTAAGCCATTTGATAAAGCTTTATCAGGGTTTGTTGGACATGTGTTCATTTTATATCGTAAAAATATCAACTTTGAGCCCCAAAAATGGTTTTCACTTTCAATTATGATACAATTTATGACGTCAGTGAAAACATTCTATTGTATTTTAAATATTTTTATTTTATGTGTCTATATTTGCATGACTAAGGAGTCATTTGTCTTCATATTTTTTTGAAGAATGCAAAAAAATATCTACTCATACGTAATTTTTGCCTTGAGTTTTACGTTATGACTTGATTATTTATATATTTGGGTGAATAATCGTCCTCCTTCCTCCGGACATGTTTTCTTCTTACATCCTATCCGGAGTACTCGGGGACTTGTTGATACATTATTGAAACGCCCAGTCTTATGTGCAATTATAAAAATACAGTGTAGATTGAGCATGTTAAAAAAATAAACATGGTAGCCCTGATAATTTTGAAGAATTTTTTGTAGGAGAGAAAGAATAATGCTCATGACTTTTCATTAGATCAGCTACAATCAGCTGTGACAAGGGAGGAAGGAAAAAGGATATAAACATGGGCATTTGCTAGAATTACTCCGCTTTTGATCCCCAATTCTATTCTGAGTCCAAAAATGACTTACAAATATAACTCCACGACAAATCCTCAGGGTTACGCTCCGTCTTTTATCAGCACACACGAATGTTCAATCTGGGTTTGAATATTATTGAATCTATTTAGGAAAGGATGTTCACTACTCAGGAATTAAATAATTATGACAACTGCTAAGGAAAAGAAAAATTATTCTTCAGATTACCAATTCAAAAAAACAACAAAAAAAAAAAAAACAAGCTAAAAAATACACCAAATTTTCATAACTGCTTATGTGGGCGAAATATAATTTGTTGAAAATTGACTTTAAATGAAAAACAAAGAAATTCTTTTTTTTAATTGAAAATAAGAATCAAAATTAATTATTATTTGATTCTTAAATTTATTAATTTCAATATATGAACTCGATCACTCCTTAATACGTATTCTTTAATTATATCCTCTTTTTGGAAATTAAAATATTGTCATCTAGGAATTAGGACCGACTATGTGGAGATTAAAAAACCCAACAAACGATTTACTGGTCCATTTAGAAAAAAAAAATAACCTTTTAGATCCCTATAAAAGTAATGAATCATTGATAAAGCATGGTCCTATCGGCACCTGTACAATTTTCCTCATCGCTGGCGGCGTATAAAATATGTCCTTTTGTTGTTTAAATATTTAAAAAAACGAAAGTGGACGTGGCAATCCACCAACCGATATAATAGCTGGACAATCAATAGGGAAAAAATGTACACTCGTCCTTTAGCTGATATTTGAAGAATGTTTGGGAGGAGAGCTACTTAGCTGTCATGACGTTTTATTATCTCAGCTGAAAGCAAAAAGTCCAAAAAGGACTTACACATAAAAATCCCGAGTAACCCCCCAACTTTGTTGCTGTCCGTTTTTCATGAGCACACGAAGTAGTTATTACTGTATACTAAAATTTTCACTTCTCAAAAATTAAAGAATAATAATAACAGCCTTAGAAAATTAAAAATACTATTCTGGTTACAGCTACCAAAAGTCGTTCCCGCTGTCTAGGACATATTTTATTCTCTCCTCATAAATGTTACAAAGCAAATAATCTTCTTAGAGTTCCATGGATAGGATTTTAAACAAGTGATAAGAAGACTCAAGACTTTATTCGAACTCGTAAGAAATTCCTTGTCAACACGAGTATATATATTTATGTACGTTATGTATGGATCTGTTCTCATCATGTTCTTCACAGTCTTCCTCCCTTACAAGTCTCATTTCCTCGTGATCTCCTAAGAACCGACCTTTGAGTGTCTCCCTTTCTGTGCAATGCCTCATCCCATCGAACTGCCTCTTCTTCTACCACATCCTGGCTCTTAACGAAGTGATAATCACTGCTCTTACCTAATGTGACGTAATGATTGGTCGCCCATCCTTGAGTCTTTCCTAATATGAGTAATCCATTATATCTACAGTTTAACTAATTTAAATGGATAACGGATAATTAAGTTTTCAGCTCTTCTTCCATTTGAATTACTGTCGTATTTGCTTAATTTGAAAAATTATTGATTAAAAATTATATTACCTACTTTATAGGTTCCGGTTCAAGCGGTTTATGAACCGGAACTGCTCGGATTGTTAGAACCTATTGACTGATAAAGACACAATCTTGACAAATATACTCCAGTGAGTTTACTATTAATTTTTATTATTAGAAAACAGCTGTTATCCTGAGTATTAATAATTAATAACATCAACTCTTGCTTCCTTCAATCTAAAAGCATGTTCCATTAAGGAAATTAAGGCATATCATTATGTTAACATGAGATACAATTTGAGTATTCTGTGAGTTGAAACAATTTTACTGAATTGAGTGCAACATCTGTTCTTTTGCAAAAAAATCTTCCTAATTATCATAAAAAAGTGTTCAAAAAGTAATTTTAATTCAACTTAAGAGCCATCTAGCTAATAAAAAATAATTTATGAAAGTATGGCAAGACGTCACCGGGCGGACTATATATAGTGTACCTAATTACTTTAACAATACACTATATGTACATTATAAATAGAAAAAGGGAGTATAAAATATAGGGATCACTTTGTAAAATGAATGGGATCTCGAAGGTTCTACTCATATAAAAAAGAAAAAACTGGAAGTACTTTATATAAACTTAAAAAAAAAAATGAATGAATGAGGTTTAGTAACGAGCTAAAGTACTCCGTGGCTCATCAAATGATATTACTTTTTTTATTCTTGAGGAGAGAATGTCTGATTATTGAGTGAGTAGCTACGTGTGAGTATTTTCATGAAAAACGGAAGGTGACACTAAGGATTTGTTGGGATGGTATCTTTTATATCAGGGATGGATAACTTCTATGATAAAGGGCGATTTTTTTAGCACTATCATTGGAGGGTCACATGACCATTTCTTTACATATTATTACTAACCTATTTGTTGGCCGCACTGAGGGAGGACGAGGGCGGCCAGTTGTTCATCCCTTTTCTATATTAATTAAGCAAAATGTGTATCTTCGTCGATCCCTAATAACTCTGGGCAGTGCCGTGTACTACCACTAGGATTAAATAAAGGATTGCAATGTTCCTCCCGGCGATCCTCACCTAAGATGAATTTGCCCAGGGCGAGTAATCTTACTGTAAACTTTCCCAAGGCGAGCTTTCTTGACACCATCACAATATCCACTACCTTTACATTATCACAATAACTAAAAAAATACATTTGGTAAGCACACTTTTTTACCATATACGACATGATCATCACCGATTTTGATGATTTTTGGAGAACTAGCTTTTCTACTTGAAATAAGAGAGTGTGTGAAATATTAGGGTTCTCTGACTCACCTGGACCGTTCTAGGCCCGCTCAAAGTTGGGCTTAATGCGTTGTACCAGCGTTGTTCAGAAGATCATAATTCTGCTCATAGTGGCTCGATAAAAAATAAACAAAAAAATACATCAAAAGAGGCATAAGAACACAAAGTTTAACTTATATTCAATCATAATCTTATTTTAACCAAAAATAAAAGTTGGGGCCTCTTCTGCGTCTTTCAAAATGACGCCTCTCCCAAGCAACCAAACCGATCTTGTTTTAATTTTGTTAGTACATGTCTAAGTATATGTTTTCAAACATATCCAAAATTCAGAGTCGGATCTTAATGGGATCGCTTCCAACGAGAGCATTATTAACTAGAGTATTTAGAATCACTTTAATAGTATATTAGTATTATTGTCCTATATTTAAACTTGTACTGTGCATAATATATATGTTTTTTGTTGATTAATAAAATAAATTCGGATTTTTATTTATGTATAGAATTATACTTAACAATAAGCCAAAGACACTCAGTAGTTTTTGAGTCTATTTAAGTAACATGACGACAAAATCCCTCCCATTAAATTAGTGTCCCCAACCGTCATAGGTTAACAACTAAATGTAAAAATTGAATGACAATCAAATGATCTAGAATTACAGAATAATGTAGTCTTTAAAATACATATTTATATTAACTTATATGAACGAAAATAAGTATTTCATTGTTTATGTGCAACATTTCTGAAACTCTATTCACATTTCAAGAATGTTTACATATTATTGCCCAAAACAATTTGTATATACATATTATAATGCTTAATTTGAATTCAATATTATAAGAGTAATTATTTTATTTTATCAATGTCTTTCAATCCATTTTTTAAATTGCGAAACTTTAGTATAAACACCCGGAACATTATTTCGTGCACAACCAATTCCCCATGCTGCAAGACCTACAACATGCCAATAACCTTCTTTTGACTGGCACACTAATGGTGCACCTCCATCTCCTTGACAATATGTTTTTCCTTCTCCTCCGGCACAAATTTCAGTTTTATGTAGCTTAAATTTCATAGAAACTTTTAGACTAAAATTTTTCAACGCAGACTTCACCTGATGCTCACATTGTTCATCACTGATGAGAGGAAGATTGACTTTTCTTTGAATTATGTTGAAAGATTTATCAAGTTCATTCTTTCCCCATCCTGCAATCCAGCATCTTACCACATTGAGTAAAAAGAAAACGAATTAATCAATGATCGTTTTTAATTAGGCATGTATATAATATTCAAAGAATGGCAATTTCATTTCCAATACTTAATCTTAAATTATAGTAGGTAGGTAATTATTATCTCACCTTACTCCAGACCCATTCGGAAAAGTATGAGCAAACATATTATCACAAGATGGCAAACACGCAGCATTAACGCCAACGTCATGTAAGTCAATTGGTTTATTCGTTCTCAAAATGGCAATATCATATTTTAATCTTCTCCTGTTGAATTTATCATGAATAATCATTTCAGCAACCTCATATTCTTTGTGTTGATGTCTCTCAGGAGTCCTGAATCCGTCAATATTATACTCCAATACTCGAATCTTTAATTGCCTTGTGAAATTAAAAAAAAACAATTATATAAATATACACATATGCACGGGTTTACCTACCTATAGCTATTCACTTTAGATAATTTATGAGCAACAGTCAATACTTTATGAGTATTGTGAAAGATTTCATTGTCGAATTTTTCAGGAATAATAACGCAAGTTCCAACATATTCGTTATTCTTTGTGAGTATTATACAAACCCATGGAAACTCTTCAGGATGACTTTGCCCATTATCGAAGCTTCGAATTACTTGGTAGTCTCTTGTTCCACATTGATTTTTAGCTAGGGGAGTATGACTGGGACATGGTTGATAGAAATCCGTGGATTCTGTTTTATCACACATATATCTTTCATAGGATTCATAACAGCAGAAGCTATGGTAAGGATTGCTACAAGTTTTGGATTTTGAAGGAGACTAAAATTTAAAAAAAAGATGTACATGAATAATAGTTATAATAAGTTAATGATTTAGTTCATTTATATGCAGGTACTTACAATTAAACATTTAGTATCTGATGAACAGCAGCATGAGTAATTATCCTCTCGATCTCGGGCTTTTAATTAAAAAACGAAAGTAAATGTATATAATTCATACTTTGTTTAATGTAAATAATAATTATTTATATTTAAATGATAAATACCTATATTAGAATAAAGAAGGCCAAATTTGTTTTCCGACTCACAAGTTGAAAGGTATTTGACAAAGATGATTAATAACAAAGTTATAAGTCGCATTCTGAATAAATGTAATGATTTGATGTTACTGGATGTCTTGTGATAAATATATATACATGAGATACAATCACATTCGGATTAATTAATTATTATATCAGAATAATTAGACTTCTTGAAATAGTTTTTACATATTATCATAAAGAAGGTAATAAATTGATTGCCATTGTGAATTCAATTCAGACAATAGCTGCTACTTAATATTGTAATGAACTTCGAGTTATGTGTATAATTAATCATATGTACAGTGTGCGGCAGCGAATCGTATAGTAATTGATTCGCTTCTATAATTTTGCCCAGATTTTCGAAAATAAAAGAGGCAGATAATTGACATTTTTACTGGTTTATTGGGATGTCAATAGCTATATCATTTCTCGAAATGACCTCCCTTGGCCGCCAGCATGACCTCGATCCTGGGGAGAAAGGCCAATCACATCTTCCTCTCAAAATCCCCGCTCATGTGCTCCCATTCTTTGTCCTCCGCAGCCTTCAGGGACTCCACATTGGGTTGAGAGGTAGCACAACCCTTCGTCTCAATGTCTCCCCACACCCCATTATCCAGGGGATTCAGATCCGGGCTTGACGGCGCTCAATTTTTTTTGACCAGAATCCCTTCAGAGGATTATAATTTGTGGGGGCTTGATTTTTTTGAAAAAAAATCAAAAAATTAAAATTCAAAAATGATATTTCAAATCTTCAATTTTTTGAAAAAAAATTAAAATATTCATAACTATTTACAGAAAATTATTTGTATTGGAAATAAAATTTCCAAAATTTTTCTTTTTTAATTTCCAAAATTGGTCATAGTTCTCATGCTCTTCATCAGGCTCCTGTCTATCTTCTCCTTCAGCGAGTCCAAAAAGGCTGGAGACGGAATTTTGTTGAGACCACCGCTGCCAGGACTCTGTGCGAGGCTCAGGCCATCCTTTTTCCGCTTTTTCACCTTGAAGACGAGCCTCTCCAAGTAGCCAACGATCCTAATAATTTCTGCCACCTTGACATGGGCATCGAACAAGTCGGATATCCTTTTTTAACCTCTTTTGTCGCTCTCGATCGTAATACGAAGGTTTTTTAAAAGAAAAAATGTTCTAATTGGATTATTGAATAAGCACATGTAGCTTAAAATAGTTTAATATAAGGGGTAAGAGCTCTAAACAAGTTTTAATCCTACTACGTTGCCGCCGCACACTGTAATATCTTTGAGGGTTTTTGAAATTTCAAGGATTTTTTCTATGTTTCTAGAATATAATAACATTCTTTATTTCTTAGACAAATATAAAATCTTATATTAATAATAATTTATAGAACATTTCATTTGAGCATAATTCAGAACTGTGTTAAACTTGTGGATTCTACCTATGATGATTTATGTATTTCTAAAGAAATATGAAGTAGAATTACAAATGGATCATATTCTTAGACACCTAAACTATACTTGTTTTCAGGGAGTTATTCAACTTGTCGTTTTATATACTCAATTTTGAGATTATCAAAAAATCCATCTAAATAAGAATAATTATTTATCAAGCCATACCACAAAACTCATAATTTAAATTGTAATTTGTATCTAATATTTCATTATTAGTATTTTTTCCATACATTTAATTTATCAGAAACTACTATTAAGCATTTAATATTTACAAGGGGTTTGTTAGTTAATTTAGTAGTATATATCTATAAAATGTGTACACTTAACCTCAGATGAAAATACAAAAGAAGGAGAAAAAAAGTGTGGCAATAAGGAATTACAAGAAAAAAGAATCAAGGAGCGCACTTGTCAATGTGCGACTATATCCTGATTGCTCCTATAAATTAAACTACTGTCATAAAAAGAAGGAAGTTAGAAAGGTTGCGTGGATATTATTTTCGCAAGTTTTTCAAATATTTGTCGATGGAAAAATATATCATATGAGTTATAACTAGAGTTGTATAAAATATGACTTATAACGCCTGGAAGACTTTTTGTAGTTGCATTATTTTTTAATGTCTTAAGATGTTATTATTATTATTAAATTCTTGCAAAGGCATTTTTTGAAAGATCGATTTAATTTCTATCCTGCAAAGACTTACACTTATATCTCCAGAGCAAAGCCTCATTAGTTATCCTCCGTTTTTTTATGAGCACACGCACATATTTTTTGAATTTTTTTTTTCAAAAATTCACAATCGATTGCTACTCACAGAAAATAAACATTTTTGATAAATTAATTTGAAAAATTAATTTTTTTGAAAAAAATTTCAAAAATCCATAGCTATTCACAAAAAATTGTGAATTTTGGAAAAAAAATTCAAATATAAAATTTTTAAGGGAAAATTTTTAGAAAATTAAATTATATTTCCAATATTAATTTTTTGAAAATTTGTTTCAAATTACAAATATTTTTGTATTATTTGCAGACGTGGGATTTGTTTTTTTTGCTTCTTCTCACGGATCTTGCAGCGGATCTATTAAAATTTCATGGTAGGTAAGCTCCCAAACTTCAAATTTTCAGATCTACTACGTCAATTTTCTTTTTCTTTTATTTTTACATAACAGTAGGACATATTTTATGCAACTTTGTCACAAGGTATATCAAAAACTGTTCAATTACCTTCAGTTTTTAACTTTGGTACGCTTTAGGAATTGTATTTTAAAGAAACAGACATAAATTTAATGGTTTGATTTTTTCCCTTTGTATTTTTCAAGTTTTTTGTGAATAGCTGTGGATTTTTGAATTTTTTTTCCAAAAAAATTAATTTTCAAATTAATTTTCCAAAAACGTTTATTTTTCTGTGAGTAGCAATCGATTGTGAATTTTTTTTTCCCTGAAAAAAATCCGTTTTCTCTGTCAACCTAACTAAGACAAGTGGCCAAGTAAAAATCTTTGTCATCTCTATGTATATTTTTCTTTCTCTATGATTTTAATCAAATACTCTTAATATGTGGCTTTTCATAAGAGCACTGCATCCATAAATTCGTAACTCTTTTGAAATTATTTACACTAATGGTCTAAATATTGCACTTTAGATATACAAATAACTGTTACTTTTGCTCATTGAAGCATGGGAATTACCCATTTGATGTCAGTTTCCTGTTTGATATCAGGAAATTATCTTCTTGTACTGTGCCAGGGATGTGACTAACTAACTTGTTTACCATCCTACTAAAAAATCCCGTACTCATTATGCCGTACCACAATTCAATTTTTTTTTGTCGTCGGAACACACAAGTCATCAACCAAATATATGCCAATTTTTTAAGTGTATTTCTTAAATAATTTCTACAGTGGTATAAATATATTTTATATAATCACAGAAAATTCTTATGGATATTTGTGTTAGCTCTTTCAAGTTCTGTCTCCAGTGTTCTACACACTGGGTTATTTCTTGTCTCTCAAAGTCGTCTTTTATTTGATCAACAAACATTGTTATAAGATTTATAAATCCCTATCTGAGGTGTCATTGAAGGAGGTAGATTCTTGACAAAAGTTTCTACCTTATGGTATTTCAAAATATATTGTTAGTAGATGGAGATTCCGTTAAGCCAGTCTCTTTTGTAACTCAAAACATATCAAATATAACTAAAATATGCATTGTTTGACCGGGCCAATTCATGACAGGTAGCTCAGGCTGTCCAATACTGACTGGTTGGCCGGATTTATCATTAATAGGACTTGCCGGATCTTCCTTCTTCTCAGCTACCAGTCCATTAGCACACACAGAGCAGTAGATATCATCTGTGAAGTGAGATACCAGAGGTGATGACAAAGAGTGTTTAGCACGTACAAATATTTCAATTTTCATCTGTTTCATTTCATTTTTATCCAACATTCATGGAATTGAGAATCAAATCAGTAATATGCTCATCATTTCCATGCTGCTGAGATTGTCACTGGAGAGTCAAACCAATACTTCACATATAAAACTGCAATGAATTGAGGTATTTTCTTATTTTTCGATCTCTTCTAATTTGAATTTGTTGACCAGGAGTGCTAACTTAAGATAGTAAAGATATTTTCTCATACTGGGAGCATGATAGTTAACCCCAGGGGATGACACTTAAATTTGTCAATATTTTCGCCAGGATAGACTATAGTCATCTCAAAAAGTTTATTGGAATTACCTAGAATAAAAACCCTATCTTTGAGAGCATTCATACCCCTAGCCCCAACTAAGAACCTTGTCTACTTTATCTTTTAACAAGTAAGATAATACAGTCTTGTCCATGATTGTAAACTACTCATATATGATGTTTATGGAGTTCCACTAGCTTTTCAATCTTTTGAGTAACTCCACACCTGCATCTTTTATGGAACTAAAAATGCATCTCCATGTTTCGTTGATATTCAACTCGGCTATGTGGGTTCGACCTACCAGATTTTTAAAAATCCCAAAATGAAATTCTTATTTTATTACTCTTATATAAATAAATATACATATAACATATAAGCAATGGATTAAACATTAGGCCAAGAACTACTATACCTAACAACCCTATGGACCCTTCCCTATTGTCTGTATTGTTGATTTCTTGGTGTATTATTTCGTAGTTATACTTTTCCCCCATACTCCACCAAAAAATGACCTATTATATTTTGTTATGAGCGTTTCTATTTCTTTTCTTCTTATCAGTGTTCTAAACGCCGATTAGTTAATTCGAGTTAGCTTTAGTTAAGACAGTTAATTACTCAAAGTTGGGATAAGTTTGTCTAACTACTAGTGATGGTACGATTAATTAGAATCGGTAATCGGAGAATCGCTTTTTTTTACTGGAATCGAAATCGGCATCCCAAAAATATTATTTAATTAACGATTCCGATTCTTATTTATTACTGGTATTTAACTATTTATTACTTTTTTAAGTAAAAAAAAAAAAAAATAGGCAAGAAAATGTAATATTTGAAATTAGGAAAAAAAAAAAAAATTTTTTGGATTTTTTCAAAAAAAAAATCAAAGAACCAATCCATTATATACAACCCTGTGGATGCCCTTTATAGCAAAATTGTATTTCTTATTAAAATTATTATTTAAAATATTCAACAATCGGAATCAGCATCGGGATTTTTTACTAGAATTTTATCGGAATCGGGATTTTTTTTTAAATCCTCCTATCACAACTAACTACCTACTGACTTTTAATTTTTGTCTCTGTTTCTTTTACAACGATGTGTATAGTATAATTTTCATTAAAATTAATTGATTTATTTGTGAATGAAAATTGTCATCAGTGTAAGCTAAAATCATATATGAAGTATATAAATCTACTTTTTTTTACGTATTATAAATTTTTCATGTGAAGAGTAACTTGTAATATTATAATGGATATTTATTCATATCTCTTTTTAAAAAGATATGAATTAAAATGAACATAACTTGTTTAACGTTGATATAAATCTGAAAAGTTACGGAACCATACAGTTCAAGGCCATTAAAATCCCCTTTCATCTATGTACAGGGTGAGGACTAAAAAATTAGAATCCTCTTCGATGCTGTATACCCTCAGTTTTAAAAGTTTGACCATTTTGTTCTTGGTGCCATTCAAAAGAACTGATAAAAAGCTACAATTTGATGTTTGCAAAACGGCAGAAGGTGTACGATCTACTCTGCGCACAAGTCGATCCCCTTCAAGAAGATTATCACAGTGAACGCTGTTTGGAATAGCAGAAATTATCGCTTCTTGGCTGAATCAAGAGCTCAGGTCGAGGGAACCTTCAGGACCAAACACCCTGCTCAGGTCATGGTCGTCGGTGTCGTCCCGTCCGACGGCATCAAGATACCTCTCTACTTCTTCAAGGCCAACGAAAAAGTCAACACAGATGTCTACTACAAGGTGTTTAGGTATCAAGTCTGGCCATGGTTGAAGAGTACGTTCCCCAGGGACAACTATGGGTTTACCCAAGATGACGTCCCGTCTGCCCCAGGCCATCAGTCTTCTGGACTTCGTCTTCACCCGACCTCAGCCCCTGGACTTTGCTGTTTGGTGTGTCTTGGAGGGCAAGACGAACAAGACTTCTCAGCTGAATGTCGATGCCCTGGAGACCGTGATCACGGAGAAGAGGAACTTCGGACTTCATCAATGCCAGCTGTGCCTCTGTTTTTCCCCGTATTGAGGCCATCATTCAGAATGAAGAGGAACATATCATATAAAAAGTGTAGAAAAGTGTTGAATTACCAACTTTTGCTTGAGAAGTTTGCTATAAAAAGTGCTAAAAATAAAAATATGTAGAAGTGAAAACGGCTTTTAAAATTTTCTAATTTTTGAGTCAGTTTTTTTTTCACTAAACCTCTTAGGTCATAAAATGAGAAACTCAAGCTCATCGTGAAATATTATATTATCTTATATTCTTTCTACAATTGCTCATCTGAATAATTGGACTTGATGATTGATTTTTTCTAGACCAATTTGGACAGATATTTCGGTTCAGACCACGATCTCAGATTGTAAACCGAAATTAAGCCGTTATCAAAACGTGCACCAATTTTTTCAATTTGTAGCACAACGTAACCTTACTAACACAAAAATATAAAGTGTATATTGTTATACGTTGTTGATGTTTCTGTTTTTTTCTTCGAACCAGGGTTCTGAACGTAGATTGGTTAAAAAAGAATAATTTTATTAACCTGTAAACTAAGCTAAAAAGTATTTTTGTTGGTAAGGGAATACTAGGGTTAAATAAATATTTTACAAGTGGTACATCACTCAAAAATGGTTGAGAATCCCTGATCCATAGAATCGGTCTAAAACGATTCTATTTGATTTTTTTTTTTTTGTGATGGACATAGATCGAACTTCTTTACGGAACCGAATTAGTTTGGTTCAATAAAAATAGTTACGGTCTCGGTCCGGTCTAGAATTTTCAGACCAAAACTCAACACTATTATATCTGTGTAATACATTTTCTTCCAGGGTATACAATTGAATATTTTAGCGTCTTAGATCTAAATTTGAGTAACATATTGGCAAGTGTAGCTATATAGATGAAGAGGATGTTACATAATCAAATAATGATGGATATTGATGGACCACTTAAAAACATGACTTGTAAGATCATTGTTACTAGGCTTATGAGTTACTAGGTTATTTAATGTACCTAGTAAAGACGTTCTTCAGTATACAACTTATTTTCCAAGAACATACTTATATATTCGCTTGTATCATGTATGAAAAAAATGTATTTAGGAGCATCTGAAGGATTACATTTTTGGTTGGGGGGTCTTTCTTTTGAGATTTTTTTTTGAAAAAAATCTGAAAATTGAAATTTTTTGGGAAAAATTTTTCAAAAATAAAAGTTCCAAAATCCACAACTATTCACTAAAAAATTTAAATATTAAACTTAAAAAAACAACAACACAGCCATTCACAAATGGTTTTCAAAATTTTTCACAGAAAATTTCAAAAAAATAATTTCTTGGAATTTTTTTTCTCCAAAAATCCACAGCTATTTACAAAGAAAAATGATTTCTTTGTTCCAAAAATTCACAGCTATTCACAAAAAATAAAAATTTTGAAAAAAAATTGAGATATCCAAAGCAGTTCGTAATAAAATAGGCCCTTCCCCCAAATTAAGCAATTTATGCTTTTTACTAGAAAATTATTCACAAAATATTTTAATTTTTGGAATTTTTAATAAAAAAAAATCTAAAATCCCCCCCCGAATAAAAAAAGATAATAAATAATAAAGTATAAACCTGTGGACGCCCCTGATAGCAAAACGGTTTTTTAACTAGTGTTTAAAATTTTTTAAGAATCTAAATTTGGCATCGGGAATTTTTATTAGATTTGCATTGGCATCGTTTTTTTTTTAATCATCCCATCACTAATAAAAATGAATAAAAATCTCACGCGCTTAGGTTAGATTCCTATTTTATTCAACTCCATATAACATGGATGTATATAAAATATGAGTATCATTTTTATCATCGAGCGTGCGGAGCTAAAGCTCATAATAAAAAAAGACAAGGTGTTATTTTTTTCTTGGAAACCTGAACAATGATTTTTATTTTCTCAATCATTCTCATCATTATTCTTTCCTTCTTGAAAAGATGAACACCCAGTAACTACTTGTGAGTGTGATCAAGTGTCACGAAACACGTATCGTAGCACGGATAATTTACTGGGGATTTATCTTCAATATTAATAAAGCAAGGTTTTTCTGTTCCCCGTCGCCTAACAGCTCAGAGAAATGCAAGATAGTACCCTCTGTAATTATGAATACAAGAAGACTAAACAAAAAAATAAATGCTTAATGCCTGATTCCAGTAGTACTCGATGAATTGAGCACTTTTAATTTAATTATTATAGTTACATTTTAAACTTTCAATAGGTTTAAAATCATTTTTTTAACCTAAACAATATTGAGGCAACCAAGACTTTTTAAGGGTCTTTATTTTGAAAGAGCATACATAGGTAATATTTTATTTTACCTTTAAAAGAGGCATATTACTTATAAACATTAGTGGAGGGAGAAAACAGTCATAGCTTTAAGGGAAGAGGCTCTATTTAAAGCCATCACTTGAGAACTGCAGAGAAGTGCCCGGGCCCTCGTTCTCATGATTAGAAAATTGTAAATTGAACAAATGGAAAAATAATTTAGGATTCACCAATGTGTTAGCCAGTGTTGATCATATGCAGTGATGAAACTATATTTTTTAGCAGCCTCGCCTTTTTGGAATTGGTAGTCTGAAGAAGGAATTTTCTTTTCCTCATCAGTCGTCATTATTATTTAATTCCTAAGTATTGAACATCCTTTCCTAAATAGATTCAATTATATTCAAAACCTGATAGAGCATTCGTGTGTGCTCATAAAAGACGAACCGTACGCCTGAGGATTTGTTGGGGAATTATAATTGTAAGTCCTAGTTGGACTCAGAGTCAAATTAGGCATCGACATAGGAGTAATTCTAGCCAATGTCCTTGTATATCTCTTTTTTCGTCTTCCTCCCTAGTCACAGATGATTGTACCTGATTGTTGTCTAATGAAACGTCATGAGCATTATTCTTTCTCTCCTCCAAAACATTATTCAAATTGTAAAGGTTACCATGTTGATTTTCGGTTTCTTTTTTAACATGCCCATTCTACACTGGATTTTTATCATTAATGGTATGCATCAATGGGCCTGGAACTATAGGTTTCAAGGAGCTATTTCCTCTTTCCCACTTTCGTAAAAAAAAATTTCTTCAACTTTTAACTTTTATTGTTTGTCTTGGAATCCGCACTGGGCGAAATACCCCATCTGCTCTACTATTTTGACATACCTGTTAGCGAAGAGCGAAAGCCCAATTTCATAGGAGGATATATTGGAGACAATAAAGGTTGAGCCGGTTCAGCGGCTCTATCGGCCCCAGTCTCGGTTCTTTCATTTTAATGGTCTCGCTCTATGTTCCGTTATTCGGTCTCGGCTATTTTATACAGGCTCAGTTTGGTAACAGGCACTTAAACTAGGGAGTGGTAGAAAATTCAGAACCAGGAAAGGATATTATATACAAACATGGCTGCAGCTACCTTAATCGCAGAGTGCGTAGTGCCCCAAGTTCCAGCAGGGACCCGAAAACTAAGATTGCTTAAGACAATGATTTTGAAAGTGGGGCCGTTAGAGGAGGTTAGTCGTGGGGGAGGTACAGGAAGATGGAGAATTGAGGGTTGCTTTCAGTCTACAAATGCATTCATAGTACTCATGTTTCGTATTAAGGTGGCTTCAACTAAAAATGTATTAGTGTGGTGGTCCTTGGAATAGTAAAGTTTGGGAAACTCTGGCTTAAGAAATATTATAATGATCGTATCATTGGATTCTGACAAACTTAGTAGCCGACCTGCATCCATAATCAACCCCAGCCCTTCCCTCTTTTATTTACACTGTCTTGTGTCTAAAACGACTTTCCCTGATCCATAAGAAGCCCGTAGCTATTGGAAACTTAGATACAACTGTATCATCCTTGTGTCGTAAAGAAATCATTGAAAACACCATGCAATTATACAAAAAAGAACAAAAAACTCAGAAATTTGACTAATGGATTAAAGGTAATATATCCATTATAATATTGGGTATATATCGTTATTTTCTTTATATATTGTATATAGGATATATATTTGTAAAAGCAAAATAACCGAGACCAATAAGCAATTTGTCGGTTCCGGTACTAGCGGCTCAACAACCGAAAACGCTTGAACCGCTGACTGACAATGGCACAACATTGGGCCCAATAAAAAGTACTTTTCTATGTATTATATGTTGGTGATATTTCCCCACGGAGTTTTCGCCAATGCTGTTTAGAATAACGCATTGGTTTTTATAATTGAGAATTCTTTAATAACCTGACCTTATACGAAAAATAAATGATTGGAGATTTGTGACTCTCAAATAATACAGATACCCCATCAAAGATAAGGCTTTTTAGAAAAATTGAAATTTTATTTTATATAAGCAATTCCATGTATCCCCGAAGTTTCCTTTGATAGTAGGAATGACATTAAATAAGGCTGCTAGAAATTAAAAATAGTTATATTTACATTGGGCTTCTCTTATTTCTTTCTATACAAAATTCCTGTTTAGAAAAAAATACGCAATATTTCATTGCAATTTATGCTCAAACCTATGAAAATTACGTCGATGATCCAGGTAGATAATATTTTTGTCAGCCTAATTAAGAGGCATTGGAGAAGATCTCTTTTTTTATTACGCACTTCAAAAAACCCAAAGTTAAGAAGAAAGGGAAAAAAACCACACCAATGAAGGTACATTAACGGTTTTTCGAGGTTATAACTAAGGAAGTCTACCTTACAACTAGACTGAAAGATGGCCGGGTCCATATTATTTTTTGTTATTGGAAGAACCCCGATTTGTAACATTTACACACACACACGTTGATACCAATATATTTGACTATACTTATATAAAGAGTGGAATTGCTAGATCTTTTAGTAGTTTATTATAAACAGAGTGATAAAGAATAAGATTTAAATTTAAAGACATACATATTTGAGTTGTTTTATAATTGTAAGGTAAATCATTATTGATTCATTTCTTTAATAGTAGAAGACATTCCTTATTACATGAAGCTTGAATTACAAAATGTCATCAAAAATTGATCGATGTATAAAAAAATTACAATTAAATTTTTCGCTCATTTTCAATATTTAAAATAATTATTATTTTGGAATGAAATTGAGAGTGTTGTACCTATCATTGATTTAAAAAACTTCTTCAATCCTTTATTTATAATTCTTGTTCATTTAAATTTGCAGGGAGTACATAATGTGGATAAGAGTTTCATTTTTACTTTTATTCTTTGGAGTTACCTATGGACAAGAAGAAACTCGTTTGGGGCTTGTTGGTTTAACCCATTTAAGTAAGGAATTTGGGGAAAAAATTTAAAATAAGCTATAATAATTCATGCATTTGTTCTTTAGATAAAGATCCTGTAGGAAATAGTCGAATCCAACCAAACAATGAAAATAACAATCAAAATACTCCAGTTTTGTCCGAAATAATTGACGGAGCCTCTAAAGGTCGTGCACGTAGACTTTGTTGTTGCTCTTCTACTTTACAATGCCCCACTGTAACTAATGGCAAAGACGACTTCTTTGATTATGAAGAAGATCGGGATTTGGTTGGTCTTGGAATCATTAATCCAAGAACTGCAAATATAACAACACGTATAGCAAACTTTGTAAGTTAAAAATGTTGTTTAACGGTTGTATCAAGAATATTAATTATAATAAGATATATATAGGGAGCAAACACTCCAGACCATATACAATGTCCCAGGGGACGTACACTTTGTTGCTATGACAATGTAATTTCTCTTTTGCATCTTGGAAATAGATGCTTAAGCCAAAACCTAGAAAATTCTGCTAGTCAAACCTGTTCCTCCAAGATTCCCATTAATGGTCCCACTTGTGGAACAAGAAATTTCTCACCGATTCAAACATCAAAAGGACAAAGTAGTCCTGAAGAGTTTCCATGGACCTGTCTCTTACTTAATCAAAATAACGACTTCCTGGGTACCTGCGCAATTATTCCTGAGACCTATAGCAATAGCTTAATCGGGGGTACCAGAAAAGTAATAACTGCAGCTCACAAACTCAATAAACTAGGACCCAAAGAGTAAGAAGCCTAAAAAAAAACAGCAAAAACTTAAATTAAGTGATTTTTTTCAATCTATAGCTTATTGAAGGTTCGTGTATTAGAGTATGATGCCAGAGGATTCAATCCTCCTGAGATGACAAGACATGTTGAACATACTGTTGTCAAATTTCTTGTTCACCCTGATTTTAACCAAAAACGCTTGAGTAATGATATTGCTCTTTTAACACTGGACCGCCCCATTGATTTAACACCCAATGGTGTGAATGCTGCATGTCTCCCTTCTTGCTTGGATATGTTTGATGCGGGAACAAGGTAGATTTTTAAAATTTGTGTTATGTTAAAACAAATTTGACTTATTCTTTTTTAAGATGTTGGGTTGCAGGATGGGGAAAAGACACATCGACTGGACAGTTCAAGTTTATTCAAAACAAAGTAGATGTCCCACTCGTTAACTCTCGTAATTGTGAAAATCTCATAAAACCTGCACTGGCGCAGAGGAGTCAAACGGCTGCTCGTAGATTCAAATTACACGAGAGTGAGCTTTGTGCTGGTGGTGTGGCTGGAAAAGATGCTTGTGATGGGGATGGAGGAGCTCCCCTTGTTTGTCAATCAAGAGAGGGATTATGGCATGTTGTGGGTCTTGTGGCTTGGGGAGTGGGCTGTGCTCAAAAAGATGTACCTGGAATCTACACCAAAGTTTCGTACTTTAGAAGTTGGATTGAAAATAATTAACTTAACATATTCCTAGGGGATTATTCCCATATGTAATTCATAGTTTATTTATTATAATTTTGAGTCTATTTTCTATAAGTGCAAACTCTTTAACACATATTTATTTACAATATTACCTACAGTTCATCATTTAATTATTTATACTTGTCTCAATTATGATTAATAAATGATACAATTGATTTTAAATCTATTTTTTCTTGGACATCGATATTTCACGTAACATTTCTATAACCTTTTTTGCAAAGTGGTAAATTAACAACCGAACTCATAAAAATAATTTAGAAAAAAAGTTAATTATCTATTAAAGTCTTTATTTCATTCTTTTGCAGCACACTGTTGAAATGATTTAAAGTAAGGTACTAATTTTTTTAGATCATTAAATGCATGTTTTTTCCCCTTTCAGAATAGGCACATATAAAAACGTACCTGGATCATTCATAATATGCAAGTTTACCTAGGAGTGGCTAGCTCAGACACTAGGTATATTAAAATAACTAATAAGCACCTGAATGATTTAAAATAACTAATTATTAAGAAATATCAAAGGTTGCGTGACGATAAATTAGAAGCGTTGCGTGAAACAAAGTTTTGTATTTTAAATAATGAGTAAAGAATAGTTGTATCTTTTATAGACTTTTTAATATTTGTAAGTGTATCTGTTTTAATTAGTTTGATTATTGTTATGTCATTTTATATTTATTTTTTAGGAAAATACATTTTGATGATAAATCTCAAGGGGATTTTTATTCAACTATCAAGAAATTGTTATACCTTATGATGTAATGAATGAAGCAACATAGTTGAAGACGTCTTCTTTAAATTGTAAAACATGTTAATTCATTTCAAGCAATGGATTTAAGGACCATTTTTTTAAATTTTTATTTAGACAGCAAATAATATAAAAAAGTTAGATTTATCTAAAATAATCAACTGAAGATGCAGTTACAAATATATAATTAAACATTTATATTTAAAATTTCTTCTCCAGATTAAGGCTTACAAATATAAAATACCCATATATCTAATCTAATAATATCAGCATCTAGAATCAATAAAATAAAAACATTTAACATTAAGAGCAAATTTACTTTTAAACTAACAACTGGCTCGTTTTTTTGTTTTTTTATGCTCTTTCTAAAAAGTTTGAGTATTTTCTGCAATGTAAGATGTGTTTGATGGATGATATCTGAGGCCTAGTCCCAAGCACCCTCAAACGTCCTAGCGATCTTCAATTCGAACGAAACCATATCTTGCCACCGCCTAAATTAAAATAGCACGAATATCCTCCGTAACCGCAGGTTCTCCTACAGTTATATTCTTTACTAGGGAACTCTTAATATTTAATAAAGCCCTATCGACCTAGCTTTAGGTGTACTTTCTTAATTCTTTGATGATACGGCGAATAGAATAATCACCGTAAGTATATTAAAGTTATTGTCCTCCAGAACCCTCAGGTTTAAACTAATAAATTATCTCAGAATATGTAATTGTGGACTTTCCGAAAAAGTGTGTCTAGTAGTGTTGAATAATTTACCACAATCTTTACATGGAGTGCTAAAAACAAAATTCCTATGACAATTTGAAATTGTGCTGCGAATTTTCTTCCATCAACTATTCGGAAAGTAGAAAACATAATCTTATGCACCCAATTACTAGATAGATTTAATTCTCTAATCCATCCATCACACCTTGACAATGTAAAGTCCTCTTCTGAATTAGAAAAATTCCTTTTCAAATGCCAAGGAACGGGCACATTGTGTAGCTTGGCATGTTTAATGAGAGGAAAAGTAAACTTGTCCGTAAAAAAACCCAGTAAACAACAATATCATGTATTGTTAGATGTTTTTTCGTGAGTACTTCCTATTCCAAAGACACAGGGTCCTGTAAATTCTTGAAAAAAGGTTTCTTTCCATTTATTTTTATAAATAATATCCACAGTCGCTCCACAATCGTAAGTGGGGGTCGCTTTCCAACGAACCCTTTGTGTTACAGCGAGCTAAGGGGAAAAGTCGTCGATATATCCATCTATAGGATCAGTTCCAAGTATAATATATTCATTGTGTGGACTTGATGTTATCCCATATCTCCTTCTCCATGTTGGGATTCTTTGTTGTATCAACCCAAACTTTCGAATAAATTATTGCGATTATGCCAACAAAAGATTTGAGCCCACCACATAATCGATTTCTTGGTCTCTTCAATGCTGATATGTAATTTCGATGAAAAATATTCTCGAACCAAAAATTTTCCTCCAATATGGTATCATCCGCCAATATTAATAAAGAGATAGCCTTATAAAAACATTTGGAATGACAAAAGTGTTATGAAGGTCTATTCTTTTTTTAATGTTAAAATTGTGCCAACCTATGATAAAATTATTGACTTCGGTTTTAGTTCTAACCAATTTAATTCTGAGGGACCAGAACCCACCCATTTAATGCCTAAAACAGTTATCTTTTCTTTTGTTGATTAATTTGAGATTTTCAAACCTTTTCCTAGATACCATAAGCCAAATGCAGTCTTTGATTTATTGATCTTCCATCCCAACTTTTTTTAACGTTGTAAAATAAGATAAGAAAATTTATGTTCTTCTTTGTAATTGAGCTTCCGTGTTCGCTTCTATTATCATGGTTACATCATCGGCATAAAGATCTATAATATGTTTAATATTTCAAAAACTGACACCGAATCCTAAATATTTTTTGTCATGGCGGTTCTGTTGCAGCGACAAAGAATAAGGGGCCGAAAGACAGCCCTGCCGACAACTTTTACTCCAAGTAAATCGGTCTGATCTTATTACTTCCAACCGTTACTGTCGATGATCCTGTAGCTAGAAATGTCCTGACAGGGTTAAAAAAACGGCTTGCTAGTAGTTTTTCACCGATCTCAAAATGTAAGAATGAGAAAGGGAATCGAATGCTTTTGAAAAATCTACCGCAATAATAGCTCCAAAACGCTTGATCATATCCACTGCTTCAATTACTGTCTGAATATTCCGGGAAATGTCAGATATTTTTCTTCGTTTTAAAAACCCTTTTTGATATGGGCCTATCTATTTATTTAGAATAGATTCAATCAGATTTGCTATTACTCCTGAAAGTATTCTGTATGTTTTGTTTAGTACATTGCTTGGCCTTCCAATTGTCAAGGTATATAAGTCATCTCCCTATTGGAGGATTATAAAAAATCGTTTTTAGTAATAGGTTCTGGCAGATATCCCTTCTTTTCCATAAAGTTTCCCATTTCATATAAATGCAGGGACGATCTCTTCTCTGCATGTAGTAAATATCTTTTATTTATTAAATTATGTAGTATGGAAAGTCGGTCTATGACCCAATTTGTCCCCCGGACTCGGTCCTAAGTATTTTTTAGGGACCAAACTATTGATCCAGACTGCGGCCAGAAACCGTGGATCGAAATGTATTTTCCTTGAAAAAGGTCATACATATTTTTGTGCGGCTAATTAAGACCAATATTTTGTTTAAACAGAATGTTACTACAAATCTTGTTCATACAGAAATGGGACCAAATTAATTCAGCTTTTCAAAAATTAAGATAGTTTCAGACCGGCTTTTTTCAGACCGAAACACAACACTATATAACATTATATACATTTATAATCAATGATGTAAATCCTGTATAGAATGGGCATGTTAAAAAAAAGAAACCGAAAATCAACATGATAACCCTGACAATTTGACAAATGTTTTGGAAGAGAAAAACAAAAATGCTCATGACGTTTCAGTAGATCAGCTACAATCAGCTGTGCCAAGAGAGGAAGGAGAAAAGGATATAAATAAGGACTTTTGCTAGTATTACTCCGATGTCAATCCCCAATTCTACTCTGAGTCCAACAAGGATTATAACTCTGCAAGAAATCATCAGGGTTACGCACCGTCGTTTATGAGCAAACTCCAACATTCAAACAGGTTATGAATATTAATGAATCTATTTAGGAATCACTACTCAGGAATTAAATAATAATGAAAACTGCTAAAAAAAATTCCTTCTATATACAACCAATTACAAATTGACAGACCAGCTAAAAAAACCACCGGAGTTACATCATTGTTTATAATGATCAAAAGTGGATTACAGTAAACATATACATACAAAATGAAATATCCTTAATACCATCCATAATTAATTTTTAAATCTACATCTACTAATCTATTCAAATTTTAAAGCATAGGATTGTAGTTTATTTCATGTTCTATATATATATATATCAATTTGTAATTGATTAGAATTAGTGATGGGACGATTAATCGGAATTGGAAAATCAGATGTTTTTTCTTAAATTGGAATCGGCATCGGGGAAATAATGTTTCATTTGCGATTCCCATTCATATTTAATTTTGTGAATTTTTTTTCAAAAATTGTAATATTTAAAATATAATTTAATTTTTCAAATCTTTTCCCAAAAATTTAAGTTTCTGTGAATAACTATGTATTTTGAAATTTTTCTCCAAAAATTTATCAGTTGATTTTTTTTTTGGAAAAAATTTTATATTATAAATTTAACTTCTTAAAATTCTTTCTACAAAAAATATATTTTTTTAAGAACAGCTCGGGATTTTTAAAATTGTTTTTCGAAATATTTATTGTTTGTAAACAGCTGTGAATTTTTGAAAAAAGAACCTAAAAACCATGGGTTTTGAGAATAACCATGGTTTTTTGAAATTTTTTTCCAAAAAAAAAATTTTTTTTGTGAATAGTTGTTAAGTTTTCAAAGTTTTTTAAATATTAAATTGTATATTTTAAATTTTTTTTTCAAACAACTTAATTTTTCAATTTTTGTTAAAAAGATTGAATGATTCAATTTTTGATAAAAAATTGACATTTTTCAAAAAAATTCCCAAAAACCAAGCTCCATGATATCAAAATGGTATTTTTTTAAACTATTATTTAAAATATTAAAGAATCGGAATCAGTATTGGAATCGGCATCGGGATTTTTTTTTGGAATCGTTCCATCACTAATAGAGCTTTTTCATGTGTCTGTCATTTAGGGAGACTAAACAAACATGTTTTTTATCTGTAAAAACTATTTTTTTAAGTTAATATTAAGGAAAGTTGTCAACTGTTGGATGTCAAAATGGGACCAACAAATAAAAAGACATAAACTTTACTGTATATCAAAAATATATCCCTCTAATGCTAGTTTTATTATATATCCAACATTAAAATATATTACACATTTGTTATTACATCGTAATAGAAGCGTATTTATAGTTAATCATTGTAGATAAAAATTAATCATTACCATGGAAATAATAAAATATGCTTCTCAAGTTTTTTTCTCATGCTATATGGATACAAAAAAAAAAAGTACAAATCTAGCCAATTTCAGGGATTTTTAGGGTATATCACTTTTATTATATTGAAATTTCACTGTTTATCATTGGCATCAAAAAGTATTCAATGGAGTTGGTCAGTCTTTTTTTTATTCTTTAAATCCATTTGATGAAGCTTCATCAAGATTTATTCAAAATTTGTTAATTTATGTACTTTGCCTTTGCTAAGATGGCGTCTTATTCTATTATGATGCAATTTATGACGTCAGTAATAACACTGTAATATTAATCTCATAAATACTGTGATAACCTTTTTGACAATTGCTAGCTGTTTGATTTAAATATAGCTTTAAAATAATGATATTGGCCCTGATTTGAGTATTTCAAATAAAATCTATCAATTTCTCATTCTGTTATTGTGTCCATCAATTTTAGATACTTTAAGTGTAATTTGCTGAGCCTTTGAATGTGAATAAGAAAATTTGGTCATAAAAATTGACAATAATTCTTACAAGAATATAAATGTTCTATGTTCAATATCGTTCTTCTTTTTTTTTTGTGTTGACAGGACAGAAATCAGGGGTTTTTCAATAGATTATATTTTGAAATGGGTTAGATTTTTGGATTTTTTTCTCAAAAAAAGTCCAAAAATTAAAATTTTTGAAAAAAAATTATATATCCTAAGTTATTCACAAAATATGATTTTTTTTGGAAAAAATGTAAAATATAAAATTTTTAGGAAAAATATTTCAAAAATTCAATTTTTGGGATGACAAATTCAAAAATTACAATTTTCAAATATTAAATTTTCAGGAAAAAATTTCAAAAACCCATAATTACTCACAGAAAATTAGCTTTTTTGGAAAAAAATTTCAAAAATCTACAGTTATATACGAGAAAATTCAAATTTACATAGCTATTCATAAAAACACTAATTTTTGAAATTTTTGGTGAATGGCTTTGGATTTTTGAAATTTTTTCGAAAAAAATTAATATTTGAAATTTTTTATATATTGAAAGTTTTAACAAAAAAATTATTTTTTTGTGAATAGCTATATAAATTTGAATTTTCTCGTATATAACTGTAGATTTTTGAAATTTTTTTCCAAAAAAAAATAATTTTCCGTGAGTAACATTGGATTTTTGAAAATTCAAAAATTAATTTTTGGCAATTAACTTTTGAAATTTTCGGCGAATGGCTTTGGATTTTTGAAATTTTTTCTAAAAAAAATAATATTCAAAATTTTTTTTATTGAAAATTTTTACAAAAAATTTATTTTTGTGTGAATATTTATATAAATTTGGATTTTCTTGTATATTACTGTAGATTTTTGAAATTTTTTTCCAAAAAAAAATAATTTTCTGTGAGTAACAATGGATTTTTGAAACTTCTTTCCAAAAATTTAATATTTGAAATTTTAATTTTTGAATTTTTTGTCCTAAAAATATAATTTTTGAAATTTATTTCCTAACAATTTAATATTGTAACTTTTTTCCTGTAAATTTCATATTTTGCAACTACGGATATATAATTATTTTTTTTTAAATTAAAGAAAACATAGCTATTCAACAAAAATTAAATTTTTGTTAAAATTTTCAAAAAATTAAAATTTCAGATATTATTTTTTTTGGAAAAAAAATTGATAAATCCATAAATAATCACAGAAATTAAATTTTTGTAAACAAATTTCAAATATTATATCTTTTGCTTTGACGAAAAAAATTATATTTGAAAGCAAATATTCCCCCTTGTAAATGTGATTAGAACTTATAAAATTATGTATTACCTTATGATGACAGAAAGTGGTATTACACCTTTATTATTTTAACTTTATTACATCTTTAAATTACATCCACAGATTAAAAAGTAGGTATTAGGTAGAATGAATGATCCAAGAGGAAGTTACTCTTTTAGGTATTAATACGAGTCTAATCAAGATTAATAAATAAATCTCTCATCATCATGAAATGACTATTATCAGGGCGTCTGCAGGATTATTTTTTTTTGGAGGAGGCTTAGTTTTGGAATAAAAAAAAATAATATATTTTTTTTTTCCAAAATATTTTAAAAAAAAAAATTATTAAATCTACAGTTGTTCACACAAAATTAAATTTTAAAAAAAAATTCAAAAATCTACAGCTATTCACCTAAAATTAATTTTTTTGAATAAAAAATTCAAAAATCAACATTTGCTTACAAATATTTTATTTCAAATATTTAATTTTTTGGTTATAAAAAAATTCAAAAATCCACAGCTATTAACAAAAATTTTTAGAAAAATAATTTAAAAATCCATAGCTATTTATGAAAAATTTCAAAAAAACCATATTTATTTTCAAAAAAATTTAAAAAAAAATTTCAAATATCAAATTTTTTGAAAATAAATTTCCTATATCAAATTTTTTGAAAATAAATTTTTGTATCAAATTTCCTAGTAAAAAGCAAAAATTCCTTATTTTGCGGGGGTGGAAGGCTTCCCTCATTATAAGCTACATTTCCATTTATAAAATCAAACAAAAATAGCGACGTCATTAGGATGAACAGCTACATCGTACTTCTTTTTGAAGCACTCTATAAACAAATTCAAAGGACTTTCTGAGTCAAAGTCATGGGATTCATTGGTCGTTGATGCCCCTTTGTCTTCTTCTTTGGCTGATTTTTTTATTGGAGGTTTTTGTTGATTCTCTTCAGTGGCGTGATTACGATGTTGGGCATGACTTATTTTAAACAATTCCTTTCGAAGTTTCATGATTTCTTTATCTTTCTCACGAATTTCAGCTTGCGAAAATAACACTTCCTCCGTTTGAACTCCTGTATCTGACTGACTGCATATGGATTTATGACATTTTTTGGGATGAGGAATGACTTCTTTTAAAGGAGGTGGAGGATTATTTAAGTTGTTTTTTAAATCACTAATGACAGAGGTGAGATCCGAAATAATTAAAGATAGTCTATCTTGACCCAATTCTAATTTTTCTAATCTTTCCATGAGCAAATAGCCATTGATGGTCCGAGAGGCTGTGGAAGAAGAAGATGCGTTTGAAGGATTGGGATTACGATTATGATTGGTGGTGTGTCCTACGTAGTTATTGGGTAATGTTGGAGGATCCAAGTCCTCATCTGTTTGTACGTGGTGATGTCGTTGAGTGACGTGACCTAAATAATATGTAAATGAAACGATAAAATATATTAAAGATAATGTCGTGTGATTCCTTAAAATTACAACAATAGTTAAAAACATATTTTATGCTATACATTTTGTAATAATTCATTGTATTTATATATTTGATTACTGATACGTGACATTTGACCTTACCATGTGACTACGAAAACAAACAATTTAACATGATCATTGAAGAATATTTGAAGGAGAGCAGCTTAGCTGTCATGAGGTTTCACTAAAACAGCTGCGATGTTATGAGATGAAGGAAATAAACACAAATCCAAACTTTGTATTTAGCAATGATATAGGCAGGAATGAATCGGATGCCGATCCTCAATTTACTCCAATTCCAACTAGAACTAACATTTATTGTAACTTCAAAACAAATCCTCAGTGCTACTCTTCATCTATTACACACTACTGATTATTTTATACCTATTGTTTTCTCTTCAAGAATAAAATAATAATGATGGTGTATTCCTTCCAAATCAAGGAAGTTTTGGATTAAATTAGATTTTTTTGGTGGCAGGATCAAGGTTAATATAAATACAAGGTTATACCATTATGTAATAGGTTTTTGCCAAAATTTTCTATTTGATGTACCGTACCGACTGCTGGTCAAAACAGACAAATGACGTCATAGAGTATAACAGCAGTTCTCTACCAGTAACACTAAAGGAAGGCGATATATAGCTACTCTTGGTAACAAGGTTAATATAAATATAAGGTTATTCCATAACGCATGTACGACAAATGTATAATGGTTACGTGTTTTGTAAAAATATGTCTGTTTTGCACAGTAGTCCGTACGAAAATCAAATTGAAAATTCTTGCCCACACGATTGCATGATGATTTAACCTTGTTTTTTTTCAAAAAATTTAATATTTTCAATATCATTTTTGAAATTTTTTGCCCAAAATTTTTTATTTTTTCTAAGTAGGTAACTATGGATTTTTGAATTTTTTTCTAAAAAATTTAATTTTTCAATTTTTTCCCCCAAAAAATTTAATTTTTTGAGCGTAACTATATATTTTTTCGAAATAAAAATAAATAATAATAATAATTTTGTATGAAAAGCTATGGATTTTTGTAATTTCTTTCAAAAAATTTAATTTTCGGATTCTTTTTCAAAAAAATTCCAAAAAATAAGCCTTACTCAAAATAAAATCCTATGGACGCCCCTAGCAATTTTTCAATCCGGTTTTGGATTTATAAATATAAGATATCTTCTCTATAGTAAAAAAATAAGTTCAGTCTTTACGAATGAAATAACAAGATAGCTGCTTATAAAAGGAAAAATCTCTCTTCAGGTTTACAAACTAAAAAACCAAAAAACAAACAAATAAACGATCAATCTAAAAAGTGCAACCGATTAACATTAGTGATGTTCAAAAGTTAAAAAATATATAATTTAAACATCTTGCTCTATTTTTAATGACTAACTGAATTTTTTTTTTTTTAACAAAGCCTCGTACCAGGATTATATAAATATATTTGGGGATGTGGGGCTTTATTTGGAATTATTTTTTTAAAAAGTTTCAGAAATTAAAATTCTGGCTGTACTGCATAATTTAGTCAAATAACCTTTTTGTTAGAAAATAAATTCTTAAAAAAATTATTTTCCCCTTATTTTAGCTTAAATTTTTTTCATCCTGCCCAAGGCTTTTTGAAATACATTTACGACTCATGTTTGACTTCCACCACGCTTCTTAACAGTGACGTCAAAGAGTATAACTGTTAGCAAGAGTGGTTGTATATCGCCTTCCTTGGCTGTTACTGGTAGAGCACCACTGTTATACTCTATGATGTCATTTGTGTCTGTATTGCTCAGCAGTCGGTACGGTACATCAAATTGAAAATTATAGCAATCCAAATTACATGGATGTTCTGACCTTCTATTTCTATTACCTTAGCCTTGCCAATGTCCTTGTTTAGTTCCTTCACTTCCTCTCCTCTCGTCACTAGTTGTAGTCAAGTTAGTAAAATGTCAAAACAGCTTAGCAGCTCTTCTCTAAAGCATTCTTCAAATTGTCAGAGTTACCATGTTTTTTAATTTTTTTATTATTTGGCTCTTTAAAATGTCTCCAGTAACATTCAGTAATACATATAAAATGTTTCTAAAAAAGTTAATTTAATTAAATATCAACAAAGACTAGGAAAAGGGGCACAAAAAAATTATTAAAAGAAAATTTAACATTACTTTCTAAAAATATTTTTCTTTCCCTATGGTTTGGGAGGGAGCAGGTTGGCTGTTATGCCGTTTTATTAGCTCAGCTGCAATCACACATTAGATGAAGGAAACAAACATAAATCCCACTCCTTTTTGTATGAAAAGTCCGTGCAAAGTCCGAGAGATGGCACTACTGGCTTCTATTGAAAAACACACACCAACTTTCAGCCAGATCGGCTTATTTTTTCTGTCTTGCATTCGTTTGAATCGATGAATCGGTAGAAAAGATTATAGCGGCTGTCTTTTGTATTTGCAAGTAATAATCCTCATCGACTATATGGAAAAGAAACTATTACAGGTGCATATTATTCATCATTACCGTACCGTTTGAAAAGCGAGCTGCAAGAAAAACACCACCATTGGCCCACAAAAAAGTCATTTTCCATTACGACAATGTATCAGCTCACACCTTATCATTTGTCGTCGCAAAGTTAATGGAAATAGGGCTCCAATTCGAGATGCCCACAGCAATAGTGATATTACACACCTTCACTCTTCAGTCATCCATTCCTTATCATGGATTTTATTATTGATTTCTGGCGTAGTAATCTCAACAGTCGTCCAGAATGTTCACTTATGCTTATATGTCCACTCCATTTTTTTAAAACCACTTATAAGCTGTTCTAATTGAACGTGTAGAGTCCCCATAATATTTATAAAGCTTATTTTTAGTCTCTTGAGGCTCTTTGCGGTTCACAAAGTAATGTTTAATCAACAAACGAAATTATTTTTCGTTCATTTAAAAAATTAATCACTCCACTTCCTCAATTAATATGAATGCCAAATAGGAAGAAATAGAGAGGATCTGACTGAAAGTTGGTGTGAGATTTTCCAAAAGATACTACACACTAAACATGTATCCTCAATACGCGCCAGTAGTGCTATTTCTTGGACTTTGAACGGACTTTTTAAACAACCCTCGTAGCAGGGCTATGGACACTGGAATTACTCCGATGTGGATCCTCAATTCTACTCCAACAAGTTCTTAAACTTATAACTCCTCGTGCAATCCCTAGCATTACTCTTCATTATCTATAAGCTCTCACACTTTATACTTAGATGTTCCCTCCTCAAAAAGGAAGAAATAATAATAGTATATATAAAAAAAAAAAAAACTATTTAGGCTACAACAATTACAAGTATCACACTCTTCTAAGCCTATATATTTTCAACTATAAAAATTAAATATTACAATTCACCTAGTGAATTTTATTTTTTATAAAAATAGTCTATACATTACCTGCAACTCCATCATCTGGTGCGAAAGAAATCTTTGTCGTTTTGCTCATACTTTCTACTATTAAGTATTATAATCTAAAAAAAAGTAAACACATGAATATAAGTATAATATATAAGATGCTTAATTATTGTTATAAATGTATTTGTGGTTTTGGCTCCAAATTAACCAATGGGGCATGTACGTTGTTTACTTGTTCGTAGTTTATTTACATCGTTCAAGATAGCAGCACCGTCTTGCATTCATTACACTATGCAACAAAATGAATATCATGGAGCGCCCGCAGGCTAAAACCGATATTGATTATTGTGATTGAAACCGTAGAAGTAGAAAATGACCATTAAAACTTTCAACCTCTATAGATTTGGCTTTCAAGGCCTCATTTTAAAATCAAATTTTTAACTTTTAAAGTGTTGAATTGGTTATTAGTTTATAATTAATAATATATACTAATATAATTAATAATTTATATACAAGGGATTAAAACAAGTTTATAGATACTTTATATTCAAATTAATTGATAGCTATAAACTCATAAGCGGTTCAATCCCCCGTAATATTATTGTAATTTATATTCACGCAACCTAACCCATTTAATTTATTAAATTTTTTTATGAATTTTAAAAATTAAATTGACCAAATAAATATAAATCAAAAGCAACCTTTTTTAAAGGCAATAAAAAAGAAGAAATATAAGGTCTATTTTATGACTTTAGCCAGAATATAAAGCACTTCATTAGTTTTTAGGTAAGGTCTTTCAATTTACGCAACTTTTCTTGGTTATATACATTGTTTATTTATTCTAATCAAGATAAAGTAATAAATAATTCATTTTCTCAATACTGAAATGTTTGTATCAATTTGTTATTATTTTTTTTTCATCTATATGGTTTTTTCATGTCAAATTGAATTGGTGTTCTACCCTAAAAAAGGATTTAAAGACCATATAACCTTAAATGTCTAAAGTTTTAATGACCATTTTTGCTTCAAAAAGAATAATAAATATGGCTTTTAGCCTTTGGGGAAAAATGCTTTTGTATGGTTTTATCATTTAATAATAATTTGGTTGCTGATTGCTTAAGATTAGTAAGAGGTCTAGTACTTACTTAAGAGCGGTCCGATCGGTCCTGGGACCTGTCCTTTGGACCGGTCATTATCTGACAACCCTTGGAATTTTTTCATAAACACTACTTAGTTATACAATTTATTTCATTATATAACAGGACAATGAAAAAGGAAAAACACACTCAACGATCATCAATTTTACTGTCTTTAAGGACTAGCAAGTGAGATGGACTGAATGGAACAAGATTTGACTGGTCCCATGCGGGCTTTTCGTCTTAATTAAGGACCAACACATCACTAATTATGGGTACAAAAGAAACTGGGCTCCATTTTCTATTGCTTACTGCTTAAGAATTTGTCTATTTGTAATTCAATTACATTATTTATGCACATAATTTATTATTATTAATTGATGAATATTTCTTTGGCCTGGATCCTTAAATTTATTATTTAATCAAGTGTCAATTTTTAGGGTTTTAATTTTTACTATATATTTTCAGGGAAAAAATCTTTTAAAATAAAATTTTTACATCCATTTTACTGTAAAAAAATTTCATTCTGACCAAAAAAGTTATATAAAAAGCAAAATTGCCCCTGACATACATACAACCCAATATTTCATTGACATATTGGAGTCAATTATAGGTTTTCAATAGAAATTTGTGGAATGACTTATGGATTTTAGCAATAGTTTAAAACTTTTATTTTGATCTAATAGACTTATCTTGGCCCCGATATGCCCTATTTCAAATAAAATCTGTCAATTACGTATTCTTTTATTGTGACAATCAATTTAGTGCAATTTACAGATAAAAATATTATTTTTTGTTGATAGAATTTACGATCATTTGTGTAATAACACAAATGTAATCCACACTCAATTTGGAGAAAATTCATTCTAGCTTGCTTTTGTGATGAGAGCCAACATATTTTATAGTTAAAAATATATGATATAGGTACAAAGTATATATTTTATACTATAACTCATTATTAAAACTAAAATATGTGGATCATACACGCCCTTACTTTGATCATATAATACAAACTTTTCTTCGAAAAGAAAGAGAAACAAATTGTTTGCAGCCTAAAAGGCTGAATCTCTAATTCAACCCATCAACGTTCAAAACCTTGATTAAGAGGAAATAAAGCAGAAATATCTACATCTAACAACCAAATACACAATATATATTTGTGCATTCAGGGATGTCTGCAGAAGGGTGGCCTGGAGGGTCTGTAGCCTCCCAAAAAAAAAAAAAATAAGGAATTTTTATTTTTTACTAGAACTTTTTTTTTTTTTAATCAGAATGAAAAAATTTTACGCGAAAATAGAGTTAATTTTTTATAGATGAAACGTTTATCATCTTAAAAAAGATCATTCTGGTAAATTATGCAGCAGAGCAAAAGCATTAAATTTTTTACGAATAAATATTTTTTAATTGGTTTTCCATAAAATTTAATAATTGAAATGAAATTTGAATTTTTTTTTTCAAACATTTAATTTTTTGTGAATAGTTTTGAGTTTCTGATTTTTTTTTCTAAAAATGTAATATTTGAAATTAAATTTTTGAAACTTTTATCCAAAAATATATTTTTTGTAAATATCTGTGGATTTGGGAATTTTTTTTTTTGTACAGCTATGGATTTTGGAATTTTTTTCCTTAAAAATCAAATATTTATTAATTAATTTTTGAAATTATTTATCCAAAATATTGATGAAATTACTTTAAACAAATAGTACTATTTTTAATAATAATTTTTGCTATTCTGCTAGAAATATAAATATAGAAAACAACGCTACACTGTAACACGTGTACGACTGATATTTGACTTACACCACGCTTTTAACATTGCCGACATAGTAGATGAGTTGTTGCATGTTTGTCAAAATTTAATTTTCCTGCCTAGCTGTCTGTACGATACATTAAATTGAAAATTCTTGCAATAGTGACGTCATAGGCTATGAGTGGTCACGTGTTTTGTAGAAATCTGCATCTGTTGGTCTGCAGTCGGTACAATACATCAGATTGAAAATTCTAGCAAGCCTGATTACATGTTGGTCTAACCTTGCATTTTGCTTTAATAATATAATGATAACTTCCCAATAAATACTATTCATAGTTACACTATGTTTTTCATGAGCTCATCAAACCTATCTTCTCAATATTTAGATATTCTCTCCTCAATAATGAAAGAATACTAATAAAAATTATGTATTTATTTTATTACGATGTGATGAGCCAGAGAGCTCTTTAGTCTCTAGAGTCCTCACTAACTGTGCTTTACCTACACACGCTCGTTGTTAAACCAAAGGCGTCCACAGGATAATTGATATGAATAGATATATATATAATTATTTTTTTTGGGCAAAAATTAAAGGGGGTTAATTTTGGAATTTTTTGTAAACTTTGTTTTTGAAAAATTACAAAATTAAATTTTTTCGAAAAAAATTACAAAAATTAAATTGTTTCGAAAAAAATTTCACAAATCCACAGCTATTTAAAAAAATAATACTTTGATTGTGAAAAATATTAAATTGTTTCGAAAAAATTTCTGAAATATTTTTCCTCAAAAAATTAAATTGTTTGAAAAAAAAAATTCAAACATTACATTTTTAGAAAAAAACTCCAAAATCCATAGCTATTTGCAGAAAATTAATTTTTTGGGAAAAAATTTCAAAAATCCAACCTTTTTCAAAATATAATTTTTTGGGAAATTTTTTTCCTAATTTAATTTTTAATATTAAATTTTCTTAATTTGAGAGGGGGGACTATACCCTCTCCAGCCCAGCCCCTGTAGACGCCCCTGAAACTTCATCTCAAGTCACAATCATTGTTTTATATATGTACTTCCGTCTTTTTTTCTTTTATTAATGAATTAGTTTGTTGAAAAAATGAGTCTTCATCCGACACTCAAACATACATACAGACAAACAGAAAGATCAAACTTTGTTTTATTAATATTGATAAAGAAAACTAATCATTTTTCTCTTGATAAGAAAAATTGTTGTCAAAAAATTATATAGGCTCTAATTGCACTCATATGCATTGTACACTGTACAGGAAGTTTTGTAACAATAAAAATTAGGTTAATATTATTTAACTGGAATTTTTTTTAGTAATGAAAGGATTTACTTGTGACAAATTGTAAATAGATTTCATTATTGAAACCTGCTACATATTTAATAAAAAAGACAAGTTGCGAAATGTTAATTAAAATAACATAAAAAGTTTCTAATAAATAGTTTAGAAAGAAAAATGAATTGATAAAAGTAGAAAGTTTTTTGATTAAGTAATTTCCAATATTAAATTCAAATTATTATCATTTTTATGATGAACAAAAAGTTTAATAATGAAAAACTTTAAGAACAAAAATCCTTGTAGATGCATATTTTTTTAATAAATCTTTTTTTAAATTATACATAGAATATTTTTTTATAATATAAGTTATAATATTCTTCATCACTATGTATTATGAATAAGCACAAGGGTCTAAAGAAGATTCGTTTATCATCATTTTTCAGCCTAAAATTGAAATATATCGAATTCAGAATCAATATAAATACTTTTTAATTATAAAAACACTTTTATATAAGTTTCAGTAATCCTAATTTTAATTTTGGGATTGTTTTAAGAATAGAAAATAACTTTGAACGATAATAGTCTCGAATTAGTATAATCACAGATATTTCAGAATTCAGATGATTGAAAGAAAAACTGAGATCAGTTTTGGATTTTGCATTCATAGATAAATTGGATAATTGTCTTCAATTTATTTGTAGAAAAGTTCCCCTGAGTTATTAATTAATCAACACTTAATGATTTTGAATTTGCGGCAAATTATTTAACATTTTATGTAATAAATTTGGAGTAATATGAAGCCGACTCATAGTCACATATCATTACTGCATGAATCTTCATCAAATTTATAATTATATTTTTCGTAAAAATGTCCTTTTGGGGAAGTGGTCATTCGGCCCAAAGTGGCTGCGCACGATTTGAATTGACAAATGCTAACTTGGGTTGAATCCCAAGAGCCTAATAAAATTAGGGCCCACTGATGAGCTGAAATTTATAGCTTTATTATTTATGTGGTTATGAGAGCCTACAAATATTTTCAGCTCCTCACCTTACGTATTATTAAGCTAAAACAGCTCTACATATGCCTGTATTGGCTTCTATTAAGTAAATACATATATCTTATTTGTTTGATGACTTTTTTTACATGCAGACCCGTTTTGACAGAAGATTTATATATAAAATATTAATATAATGGAAACTTGCTATGAATATGCACAGATGATCTCATATGACTTTAATTGAAAACCAATGCATTAAGTTAAACAAAAAATGTTCAAAATCTAAGTATTAAACAGAAATAACTTAGTGTATAATATATTATTTTTATATGAATTAAAATTTATTTTAAAAAGCGGAAAAGTTTGTAAAACTGTATGACTTTATCTATTGACATTTCAAATAAATAATATAATATTTGCACACTTATTATGTTGATTTACTAGATATAAAAATTATATTTAGTCTTTAAATGCTTCTCAGCTATAATATTATAGAAAAAGAATTCATGTGATGTGTCTGTTCTAATACAATCTTGAACAAAAATCTAGTACCCGGGAAAATCTTTGTATTTTTTTATTACTTCGTTAACACAATAATATAGTGTGTATTGTGTTGTTAGCTGTCGATGTTTCTATTTTTCCCCTCTCTCCTAATCAGAGTACTGAACGTTGATTGATTTAATTAGAATGGGTTCTATTTATGTCGTAAACAATTCTCTACAAGTTTTGAATAATCCTTCCAAAGTTGAGAAGAATTGGCTAGCACATATACTTGCTAATTTAAAATTAAAAATCCCCCGGGCTTGAATGGTCATCGGGCTCATCATATGCTATGACGTCCCGTATAACGGATCTCTGGTTCGCCTTTGGTAGTATACATACAGCTAAATAATTCCTAGACACATTTGAGTCAATTAAAGACTCTGTATTCAAATTTATGGGGTGAGTAAAATACTCAAGAATTATAGCTAGAGATTATAACCTTTAATTGATTTATATGACTTAAATTGGCCCCAATATAGTCCCGATTACAATTTCATTCTGTCCAAAAAGTACCGGGAGTTGTTAAATAAAACACAAATTTCACATTTAATCATTAAAATTTATTTTTTCACCTTAAAAGTAATCTCCATTGGATACATTACACATATGTCAACGGCTTTTTTTCCATTCCTTGAAAAATATTTTATAGGCACTTTTTGCCATTGCCTTTAACTCCTTCCACCAATTTTGTTTTAGGGTTTCAATAGACTCAAAGCGGATTCCACAGAGTGGCAAGCTAAGTTTGGGGAACAAAAAAAGTCACACGGAGCTAAATTAGGTCAATATGTTGGTTAATCGAGGGTATTTGTTTGCGTATTTGTCTTTGAATTCGCTCACAATCGTGGTTCTGTGCGATGGCGCGTAATCAAACGTTGTTGCAAGCAAACTTGTATAAAGATCGCGCTCAAACATGGTATCATTATGAAAGACAGTTTTGCCGTCTATACAAAAAATGTAAAAAGCTTTTACATTTAATTTTTATGTATTGTTAAAAAGTTCATTTATAAAAATATATATTAAATAGATTTGTATAAATTAAAAATACCTTTTTGTATGGTTTTACTCATTCTATAGGTCGATTTGTAGATGTATTGAACTTATGCATTAACTCAACTTATATTGAAACAAGGCAAATATGACGTCATTGCATTTAATCTGATTTATATTTGATTAAACCTTGGTGAAACCAGGCCATAATGTGTGTATTATTTTATCAATAAAAATTAAAAATGTGTAAGAGGAGAAAAGTCAAGAAAATTGTCAAAAAATTGGGAAAATATGACAAGTTAAATTCAAGGCTGGGCCTTTATCGGTCTAGTGGCTCAAACGGTTTCGGTTTTTGTACCGCTTGAACTGGAACAGACAAAGTCGAACCGCGACCACAATACATTGGTTATAGGTTCATGTGCTTTTGTTCCATATAGAATATATTTAACAAAATACGATATATATTTAAAAAAATGAATTAGCTAATCAATAAGTCAATTTTCCGATTTTTTTTGTGCAATTACTGCGTTTCCTAATGGTATTTTTTTACGTCGCTAGGGTGATACAGTTGTATCTGAGCTCCAAATAGCTAAGGGCTTCTTATGGATCTGGAAAAGTGGTTTTATGCACCAGACGGTGTAAATAAAAGATGGAAGGGTGGGGTAGATTATGGATCCAGGTCCGCTACTAAGCTTGTCAGGGGTTTATTATATAATAAATATAATATTTCTTATGGCAGAGTTTCCAAAATTTAGTATGCCAGGGCCACCTACATTAATACATTTTTAGCTGAGGCCCCCTTTATACGAAATATATGTAGACTGAAAGCAATCCTCGATTCTCCATCTTCCTGTGCCCCCCCCTCTAGCCTCCCATCACGGCCCACTTTGAAAACTATTTTCTTAAGTAACTTTAGTTTTAGGGGCCTTGTTTTAAGTGCCTGTTACCAACTGTGTCTGTATAAAAAAGAACCGAAACCGAAGACCGGAACTAAGACGGATAAAGCTGAACCGAGACAGATACCGAAACCGTTCAAACGAAAGAACCAAGACTGGGACCGATAGAGCCACTGAGCCGGAACTATCCACAATCTTACATGATTAAATTAAATTACAAACAAAATCCATATAGTTCAAATTTATTGTCAGCTGAAAGCAGGTATGGTTAACAGCTATTTCCCAAACGTTATATTTTATTTTTAAGTGTTATATATTATATTTTTAAGTGTTATATTATATTTTTAAGTGTGAGAGAAAAGTTAAAATTCAATGATCCCAAGCTTTTAATGATTAGGAAAGAACAACTCTAGGACATGGATCGGCAACTTTTTGGAGAGTAGGCGCCAAAATAGCTATGTAGTGTCATGGCAGATGGCCAAATAGCTATCACTGCAGAATCATGGTGGAAAACCTTTTTATTGAATATATAATTAATTTTCTGGGTGTTTAGAGAAAAGAAGGATTCAATATAACTTGATTTAAATTATAACCTTATTTTTTACTACAGGAATTATTATAAACAAATTAAAAATATACACAATTTAAAAAAAAATCTAAAAAAAACAAAAGTAAGAAAAATACAAATTATTTAATGAGACAATTTTTTCTGCTTAATTTGTTATATTTTTTCTATATCAGGTGAAATACTTGTCGATGACAGGAGCAAAATATTATCCAGGTGATCGTCACGCAATATTGTTCTCAAATTACTTTTAGTGTATTTCATTTTGGAAAAAAATTGTCCACAAGTATTTGTGCTTCCAAACAATTACATCATCATTTTTGCGTTATTAATAATATTTTTCAATTGGTAATCTATATTTTTTGTAGAAGTCACAAGTGAAACGTCGATTTCAAAGATTCATTACATTGCAAGTCAATTAATTCCACTTGATATTCTTCTGGTACTTGCTCCATATCTGCTTTGTAAACTTATTTATATGAAATTGGACTTTACTTGGATTCGTTATCATACGAATTCAGACTTACAGTGATTTGGACTCAGAGTAGTTTTGGAATAGCTGTCATTTGCCTACAAAATTGTATAAATATCTTTCACTCTTGAACAATAACTTAATATAATTTTAGCAATACCGTTTCATATTACGTTTGTACTAGCAGCTATATTGGTATATTAATATGTATATTTTACTATGGCCCAAAAATATATATCTCTATTTAAAAACTTACAAATTGAGGACAGTTGGTAAAATACAGCTTATATTTGACAATTTTTATAACTTCAGTTAACGATGTTCAATTTTGGTATCGAATCAAACTTGGTTGTAATCAACATCAATAAATAACTATATCGTATATATATTTTGTTCTAATATTCTATTTGCTCAGAGCAGTAGTACTCGAGTCTGGGCTCGATCTTGAGCTTTTTTATGGACTCAGATAATGAGGACTTGAGTTTTACTCGGACAAGGTTGACACGAATATAGTTCTGGATGCTATCTATTAACAGCAAAAATGAGCACTTTTATCAGAAGCTGAATAGTAAAATCAATGTAAATAACTACCCAACAATCAAAATGGGGCTCGTATGTAACATTATAAACAGGTATACCAAAAACTCGTAGACCAGAGCATTACTTTCTATGTAATTATTCAGGGTATGCAAGCAAAACGTGGACTGTTAATTATTGTTTATTTTGGCATTATTATGAAAAGGTTGAGTGATTTTTGATATTATATTTCCGCCTTCTTTTTTACATAAACAAACTATACCAATCATTTAGTCATTTAATCATCATGAACGAGCAGCAAGCAAAAAAGGAAGTGCATCTCAGATCTCCTTGATGCTGGAGTTGATGTGATGAAGATTACAGACATTGTTAAGTGTTCTAGGAGCCTGATTTTTAAGTTGGCCGAGCCGAAAAAAGAAAAAAATGGAGAAGATCTCTTCAGGATGTTAGGAAGTGGAGGGTATAATTTAAAGAGAGATATGAAGTTTTGTTAGGTATGAAGTAGAATATAAAGGAGGATCCCACTTAGTAGATGAATCGCCTCGCCAACGACTTCTGTGTGGCTCCTAGGAACGACTTCTGTGTGGCTGAAAGCCAGGAGGCAGGAAAATCATAGATCAAGGGGAGTTGTGAAAATTTTCTTTGACAAGAAGATTTTCACATTTGATCATTGGGACAACGCGGAACGACTACTGGCTTGTGAAAACAAAAGAAGAGGTCAAAGGGGTTTACCACACCAAATATGTAGCACAATTAATGGTCTTCGGAGTTGTGGGCTTTGGTTCTTTTTCAAGGTTGGACAGAAAATTGACCAGGAGGCCTACTAGTATAAGGTTCTTAGTTGCACCATCTTGTCATGGCTGAAGACCAACTACCCAGAGGGTAACTACGTGTGGACTCAGCACAGCACCCCTCTCACACGTCCGCCAAGTGCCAAAAGTTAACCAATATGGCTCGATTCTGGTCCAAAGAGATATGGACCACTTCCTCATCAGATTTGAGCCCACTGGACTTTTCTATATGGGGTACTTTGTAGAGGGAAACCAACAGTACCTGACACCCAAATGTGGACTCACTGAAGAGGCTACATGGCATGGGGACAACTTGTCAGAGGAGTTTGTCATCAACTCCTGCATGGGATTCAGACGACGTATAAAGGCTGTGATTGATAATGAAGTTGGCCATATTGAGTCAAAATGTTTTGCAAAAATCTTGTAAATATACTTTGCCTACATTATTTTTTTGCCTATTAATGGAAATATAAAATTATTGATGTATTTTTAAATCCATCTCCTACCCTACCTACCCTGTATAAAATTATACTTATTTTCCTATTGTGAGCAGAAATAGAAGTAGAATTTTTTCTATTTACAGAGTTGTATAATTGGAATAACTATTTCTATCGTACTCAATATAGTTTAAAAAAATGTTTCAGTCTATTCAAATATTTAGTTAACTATTCATTTAATTTAAGTGTGTGTAACTAAGCTCTAAGATTTATATCCAACTCTTTCCATTCATTTTGAAGGAAGAAACAAAGGAAGTTAATCTCTGAGTATATCTACTAGTGCTGGTATTCAGTCTAAAAACCCTAGACCGGTCTGAGACTGTAATGATGTTTTGTGGAGTTAACTAGTTCTGCCTAAACATAAAAAAATTTGTTCTTACCCGGTCTCAAAGAAAAATTTGGTCTACATACATCCGTCAAAATTGCACCTTTCTATCTCCTTAAGCCAACAGTCGCGTTTCGCTTCTTGGTTTAAAGCTTCAGTTATATGTATTCTTCTTTTTTTTTTTTTTTTTTTTAATATGACGTGCAGAGCTCCAACTACAATCTCTTGTTGCTAAAGTAACATTCATTATTATATATTAACACTCCCCTTTTATTTTTATTATGACACACTGAGCTATAGCTACACACACCCTTTGCTACTTTGTTATTTCTGAGATCAAGTACTCATACAGTTCAAAGTTACAAAATGCACATTCAAAAATTATTTTACAGCAAACATTTATTTTATTGTACACTAACTTTTAGTCTTGATTTGACTACTTTAATCTTCAATTTTGAATATTTTTAACATTATAAGAAGAGTCGACATTGTTAAGGAGATCTAAGGGACTGGTTGATGTTATGTATTGTCTTTTATATACTTTTAGATAATGACGTAGGGATTTGTTTTAAATAGATAGTAATGTACCTTGTGTTTTACGAGTTGATATATTTTGATAGTTATATGTATGTACATCCTTTTAAGTGTAATCCCTTATAGAATATATGTTTTAGTGTATGATTGTACCCCCAATCCAAAGGTGTTCTTATTGGATTTACTCTGGTCCGTTACTTCCGTCTGTTGGTGGTGTTCGTAGAACATTATAGTTGAATGATGAATAAATAGGTTTCTGACTCTTGGTTTATTTGAAATACAGTAATTAGTTTTTGTGTTCACAATTTAATGTTTTTGGAGCTGAAATATGTTTTAAAAAATCTAATGTTTTTGCTACGTGAACACTAATTAGGCCTAACATTTAAAAAATATAACAATTTACTGCAAATTCGGTCCCATTCAAGAGCCTCTGTGGATTACCTGAAAGGCATTCCACCAATGAAAACAAACACTGACGTCATCAATTTCCTCCAAAAGATAGAAAAACACATCCAATGTGAAAATTGTTAAAATCGTTATGAGCATGCATTTTTTTTAATATCATACATATATGTATTAAACAAGACTTTCTCGATCCTCTTGTAATATCTATGCATATATACTGTGTAATAAATCAACATTTCATCCTTTTCTTGTTAGAAAACAGGGGACTTTAGACTTAAGAAAACTGTCTGCTTATCAAAAAGATAATAAATAATAATCTTTTTCTCAGTTTTTTTTTTTTTTTTTTGTGGATCAATCATTGTTTTTTGTTTTTTTATAAAAAAAGAGAAAAATCCAAGCCTCTTAATAAGTATTTATTTAGTTCTTTTTCATACGAAGTGTGCTGCTTTGAGAGGTTTAAAAATATTAAATATATGATTATCAGCAACTTTAGTAGATTGATCTTTGGTTGACAATTGAAATGCTTCAGAGATTTTAAAATTAAAAAATGTTTTCCCGATATATTTTCCATTCGACCTTTAAAGATTTCTGACTTAAATCGTTTAATCCTATGAATGCAAAATGGAAGACTCAATTTTAACTTTAACTTTTACTAAATAATTTCAGATATCAACTATATTCCTATAATAAAAAACAGGAAGGACTTGACTCATTAACTAAAAAAAGTTGCTCAATTTAACTAATCTTCAAATTCCTTCATTTTTGAAGAGTATGGTGACTGGCGATGAAAAATGGGTCACATAACAGAACAACAGCCGAAAAAAATCGTGGTCAAAATACGGATAAGCGGCTGAAACGATTGAAAGGCCCGGACTTACAAACAAGGAGGTTATGCTTTGTGTTTGGTGGGGTTGGAAATGAATTATCCACTATGAGCTCCTTCCATCGGGCAAAACACTCAATTCGGACTTATATTGTCAACAACTGATCTAATTGAAGCAGACGATCCACAGAATTTGCAAGTACAAAGGGTTTTATATTCCATCAAGACAACGCCAGAGGGCTTGAATGGGAGGTTCTATTGCACCTGTCGTATAGTCCATACCTCACGCCAAGCGATTATAACATTTTCAAGCATTTGCAAAATTTTCTTGATGGTACAAAACTGGCCTCAAGAGAGGCTTGTGAAAATAAGCTGATCAATTTTTTTTTAAAATAGGGACGAAGACTTCTTCGAAACTATGAAATTTCCTTCAAAATGGACAAAATTTATCCAACTAAATGACACATATTTGATGTAAACCTTGCTATGTTAATTTTATTGGCAAAATAAAGCGAAAACACGCTCAGAACTTTTAACTTCACCTATTATAATACATTTAAAATATTTATATAAATAAACCTGAGCAATTATGTAGTTTATTATTAGTTACAAAAAACAACATGTATATTTTGTGTCATAAATATCTCTTGCACCTTAAATATTAAGGCAACCAATATTAAAGAATTATTCCGTTCTTAAATCTTCGTTACTTCGAAGTAATCTGTATTTTTTTTAAAATTTCAATTAAGTATCATCAACCAACAAATAGTTATGGATTGCAAATTTATTTGATATGGAGTTGAAAATATTTTTTTTGGTACGTACAAGTCTTCAGTTTGGGACCACCTTGGATTTCCTTATAAAGATAGCGAAAATGATGGCAAAAAGTTGTGGACAAATTTATAACCATCTGTAAGTACTGTTCCACACGAATCCTTTATGCCAGTGGAGGTACATCAATCATATCAACTAATATGAGAAGACATTATTGTAGTAAGTCTCTGGGGAAAAAGAGAGGTGAAAACAAGGCAATTTTCAATATCTACAACATTTAAATAACATCTTACCGATGATTCTCATAGGCCATAACGAATAACGGCAAAGATATGGTATTTTATTTCTGAAGGAATGAAACCCTTTTTATTGGTTAGGGAGAAAGATTTACGGAAATAATTAAAGAGCCAATATATAAAATACCACATAAAAAACATTTTAGAAATACTGTGATTCCTACACGTTACGACGATGCCAAAGAAGCTCTCGAATTCAGTTATCCACCTCAAAATATATATCCTTTACAAGCAATAGATGGACCCCAAGAGTAATTAAGAGCTATTTAATTGTCACTGCACATTATATTACTTCGAGTTGGCAGTTAAAATACTCAGTTTTGCTGACAAGACCTCTACATGAAAGTCATTCCGGTGAAAATCTTCCTTCGGGTATTAAGTAACTAATGGATATTAGATGGACCAAATCTCACAATACCAGTGACAATGGACAATATGGCAAAAATATTATCAATGTCATTTTATATCAACCTTTGGTTTTTTAGAGAAGTTAGGTATATTTAGGAATAATTTATTTATATAGAATATAAATTATTTCGAAAAAATTCTAAATATCGAATTGTATATTTTAAATTTTTCTTCAAAAAATTTAATATTTCAAATTTTTTACCAAAAATTTTTTTTAATGGATTTTGTATCAAACAAATTCAAAAAACCAAGCCCCCCCCTATAATTCTGTTGTGGCCCCTGACAGCCAAATTTTAATTGTTTAACTATTATTTTAAATATCAAAGAATTGGAATCGGTATCGGAATTTTTAATAGAATCGCATCGGAAAGTGAGGTTTGTCTTGTAACACAGTCTAATTTAACTACCAAGAGTTTATTAATATATTCATACAATATGCAAATTGAATTTAAAAAAAAAAATTCATGTTTAAATTTATTTAAATAGGTATATTAATTTAATTTATGAGCTGATGTATGATATATGTTTGATAAATGACTTCATACCTATGTAGAATACTTTTTTTTGAAATAATGATATATTTATACATAAACATTAGAGTTGTGTTTCGGTTTGGAAATTCTAGAACGATCTGAGACTGTTATATATTTTTGTTGGACCCAACTAATTCGGCCCTACAAAAAACCTCAGTCTGGACAAAATCTCATATAAAAATTCGGTCCAAAAGAAAATTTCGGTCTAAATCGGCCAAAATGAAAAATTCGGTTTAGTTCGGTCCCAAAAAAATCGGGTTTCAAGTACAATGACGTTATACGAAGTTTAAATAGAGATTGCTCGGATTAATTTTGATCCCACCGTCTCTTATATCTATACAGTATTTGTTCTAGTAATTATTGTGTACTTTAGAGATTTTTTTGAAATAAATGATTGACAGTTGATATAGAAAAAAGAATAGTCTCTTGTAATATATGAGACGGAAAAAAATCGGTCATAAAGGAAGACCGAATCAAAATCGGTACAAATTGCTCATGGGAATTACGTAAGACCAAATCGGGGAAAAAATCGGTGCTGGATCGAGTCTCAACACTAATAAACATATTAAATAAGCAAAGCACCTGCATATATGCATTACATGTCTAGTTTTAGGTAAAGAGCCTAAAAAGGAAAGAGGAGACAAGATGTTTGAAATAAAAAAGTAAACAAAAACTATGTTTATGAATTATGTTCAGTATTCACATAACCTCGATCAAAAAATATAGACTATAAATAACCTTTATTGATGGTAAGGGTTATGTATTTTCGTTTTAAAATAAAATAACTTTAAAATACTATGAAATATGGTTTTAATTATTAGTTTATGTTTCTGGTTTATTCTACAGAAAAATATATATTATATGAATCTTAGTCAAAAGACGTGATATAAGAATGATCTGTGCAAGAGATGAAAAAGTGCATATACATAATTTTAAACAAATCAGAATTAGATGTAAGGAAAAATATTCTTGATTTATATATATAATGCCAACGTTAATATAAATAGAAGGTTATACTATAACACGTGTACGACTGATGTTTGACTTCTACTATGTTTTAAAAAATAGAGGTCATACTGTATGAGTTGTTGTGCGTTTTGTCGAAATCTGTTTTTCTTGCCCAACAGGCGGTACAATACATCAAATTGAAAATTCTAGCAATAGTGACGTCACCTTCAATGAGTGGTTGCGTGTTTTGTCAAAATCTGCCTATCTTGCCCAGCAGTCGGTACGATATATCAAATTGAAAATTCTAGCATGCCCGATGACATGATGGTCTAACCTTGTTTTTCTATCAACCTTATATGAAGCCCCTTTCTCGTATAGTCTCTATAGTTTTAGGTAGGTGCTTGTGTTTACATTTGATCATATTATTCAACTTTTTTTTGGCAAAAATATAGCTTATAGCATTTATTGGCATTGTAAAGAGCAACACTAACCTACCAAAGTTTTTTCCATACTTGCAAAAATAAAAAAATTATGGAGAATAATGTTCTTGAAAAAATAACTAACGATAACTGGTTCCTTTTTGGAAATATTGCAAAAATAATTTTTAAAAATGTTCTGGAAATTTAAAATAATCTGTCATCAGTTGGAGTCTTTAATTAAATTTCCCAAATGCATCGTTTTTTGAAATTTCTTCATAAAAATTTGAAAATTGGCGTTTGATGAAAAAATGAGAAATTATTCAGAGAAGGACAGATATTTCATTCAAGCATCAATTTTTATCTGTTAAATTTAGTACAAACGAATTTCCAGATAAATTTCTACAAACTTTATTTTATTGTTTTTTTTTTGAGAACTCAATCACTTTTTAATTATTAATTCAACCTTCTATCTGCTCTCCTTGAGCTGCTAAGAACAGTTTGTGGGTTTGTGGGTATAGTATAATCACCCTTGTCTTAGCCTGAAAGAAGCACCCATGCAAATTTCAGCTTCCTAGGTTAAACGTTGTTGGTACGCACAAAAGATAGACAAAAAAAACTCTATTTTATATATATACAGAAGATAATGCAAGTAAGGCTTAAGGTTGCAAATCGTAAGCATTTTTAGCATGTAAAAAAACGAAACCGAAAATGAACGTGGTAACTTTGACCATTTGAAAAATGTTTGGGAGTAATGTATGTTAGTCCTTATTATATTTAATTAAATAACCTGGGATTGAGTCAAATTTACAAAATAGAAAAAAATTACAAAAATACTAGGCGGTAATTCATAATTCAGAGATGTTAGCATTACGACGATCTATTAAATAATGAAAATTTAATATAAAAGAGCAGACGCAACATCCATTTTTTTTTCCTTTTCTAATCTCAAAACTGCTATTTTTCTCTACGTTTTCCTTGGTCCTACGTGTTGCTTGGCCCTACGTTTAAAGTAACTCTGGACATTATGAATGCTTTTTGAGTCCCATATTATTTTTAAATCTACTTTCAGGAATATATTATCCCCAATAATTATATATAAACTTAATTTTAAGATATTATTCATATTTTGTCTACAAAGCCTCAGCAAGCTCTGTAGTATTGTAATTGGGCTCTGATTGTACAAAGTTTGAGGATCACTGCTCTAATGTAAGATGTACAGGGTGAGGACACAAAAGTTAGAAAATTTTAAAAGGAGTTTTGAAGCAAAAGTTGGTAGTTGAACAATTTTCTACACTATTTGTTCAATATGCCCCATCTATTCGGAATAATGGCTTCAATACGGGGAAAAACAGAAGCACAGCTGGCCTTCATGAAGTCTTAGGACAAGTTGTTCGACTCCTCTATGATCCCGGCCTTTAGAGCATCGATATTCGGGTAAGAAGTCTTGTTCGTCTTGCCTCTATGACTCACTAACAAAGAAGTCCAGGGGGGTTCACGTAGGTTGAGGACAAAGGCCAGAAGTCTGCAAGCTAGAAGGCAGCCATGTTCTCCCTGCATAAATGCTGCACCTTTTTGGACGTGTGTGCCGGGATACCTTCTTGGATAAACACATAATTGTCCCTGGGGAACGTGCTCTTCAACCATGGCAAGATATGGTACCTAAAGACCTTGTAGTATTCGTCTGAGGCGTCTTAGTGCCGTCCGGATGCCACGGACGCCGAGGACCATGACCTCAGATGAATGTTTCGCCCTGAAGGTTCCATCGGCCTCAGCTCTTCAATCAGCCAAGAAGCGATCATATCTCTTCTTCGGAACAGCGTCCATTGTGAATAACTTCTTGTCGGAGATCAACTTTTACTTGTTGATCAGATATTTTTGATCATACAAAAACAAAAAAAACATCAGTATGTATCTTTTTGTCAGTTCTTTAGAATGGCGCCAAGTACACAATTTTCAGACTTTTTGAACTGAGACTAGACGGGCTCGAGTAAAATTCTAATTTTCGAGTAATCACCCTGCATTAAATATTGTTTCAACAAACCTTTCAAGTCTCATTCTTCCTTAATCATTAGCTTTCATAACTCCTCAAATGTTCTTGTCATTGTTGTATCCTTATGACAACGCAAAGTTGTATGATAAATATGGATGCGCAGAAGGGATTTTTCGAATTAAAAAAAAAAAAGGTATTGAGAAAAGTTGTGTATTGATAAGAAAATAATTTGGGTAAAATATGAGCTCCAAATCCCTGATATTTATACACTTTTATAATGTGTATCTTTTCATATAATGGATTTCTTTTGTGAGAATGGTTATTATTCATTTTATCCTACCGGCAAGATTACTTTACTTATTTTTGTGGAGAGCAACAACTTATTTGGTATTGATGATGATTAATAATTATTATGTTATAAGGAATTGAAATACTATATTTTCTCTCTTGATAAAAATAACAAAATATTTATTCAAAAATAACAAATTTGATTTGTGGAATTATTTTTTTGGAAGACCCCTCCACTTGTTTACTGTGAGGGGGATGGGTACCTGTGTTTCCTTGACCATTGATGTGAACACAAGTATTTATTATAAATAAAGAATCGCCCACGAAACTTTTTCTTTTTGATATCGCAATAAAAAAAAGACAAATAAATATTTTTAAATATATTTTTTTTATTTGAAAGCCTTCACATTCCGATTAATGATGAAACACCACTTCGTTCATATGGCCGCCGTGGGTTGCCTTACAGTAGCCCATTCTGTCGACCCAATTTTTCAATACATTTTCGATTGTGTGAGCTTCAATAGCGGCAATGGCGACTCCAATTTCGTGTTTTAAATCGTCAATCGTCTCTAGATGGTTGGCGTAACATTTATCCTTGAAGTTTCCCACAAAAAAATAGTCCAAAGGAGTCAAATCGCAGCTACGAGGTGGCCAGTTGACGTTGCTGTTTCGGCTTATGATGCCATTGTCGAAGACAGTGCGCAAAAGATCCATTGTAACGTTGGCTGTGGGGCACGTAGCGCCATCTTGTTGGAAACCAGATGTCGTCGATGTCTTCCTTTTCCATTTGGGTAAACAAAAAATCTTCCAATATGGCCTGATAGCGCTCACCATTGACCGTAATGGCAGCTCCTTGCTCGTTTTTTCGTTTCGGCAACAGCAGCAATGTTTTCGATTGAGTGCACTGGACGAACACGGGAACGCGTTGTTTTATTCATTAACGAAACAGTTTCGCACAAATGCTTCACAAATTCATCCACAAACTGCCTGGAAGGCACTTTATTTCCACCGACGTAATCTTCTTGCAGTTTCGTTTGAAGACTCTCCATTTTGGAAGTAAGTCTTCGGTATTTCCCAATTTTTTTTGAGCATAAACTTAACCATTTCGTAAACCGGAGATCTTTTACAAAATATTAAACACAATAAGAAAGTTACTATAGCTGTCAAACGTCAAAAAAAGTGGTAGTTTAAAATGCAACCGCTAGATGGGGCACCCGTTATATATATACAACATTCCTTAGTAACTCCCAGTCTGACACATCTATGACAACATTGTTGAGAAAAGCCACCTTATTTCTGGTTAGTACTAGCCTTCAAGTAGTGCGTCTCAAAATTTAATAGCATTCTGACCATTAATTTAGAGTTTAAAGTTGTTTTAGTGACCCAAGTTGTGTAATTTTCACAACAATGGATAGTAAGGAAATTCGTATGTTGACTAAACCCTGTTTTTTTGGGGCAAATACTGTTGAAGCCACACAGTGACTTAATAAGAGAAAAATCAACTACTATTGGCTGGTATGCAGAATTTATCTAAGAATCGCAATTGGACGTCTTTCACTACAAATAATAAATCTTGAACATCAGCCTCCCACAAAATCTGTCTTTTACTGGTACATTGATATCAAGGAGATTTACCATCCCAAGATCCCTTTTCTGTGGATAGGTGAGACTCTACTTACTATCTAAGTTGATGAATAAATCAATAATGTATGAGATGGAATCGACAAAAAATATATAAAAGTGTTCTGAGAATAATTATGTACAATGTGTTTTTTTTCTAAATCGAAAATTAACATTAAATAATGTACACATAGAAAGTCTAATAAAAAATGGACCGTTATTTTCTAATTCCAAATTCAATTCTCATTCGATACTCATATATATTTTACTATTACGAGGGTCGTTTGAGAAATTACCCTACTTGCACGTATTTCCATTAATTTTGCGACCACAACTGCTGAGATGTGAGCTGGTACATTGTCGTGATGGAAAATGATTTTTTTTGTGGGTCAATTGTGTATTTTTTTTTCTTGCAGCTCTGTTTTCAAACGGTCCAATAACGATGAATAACACCATGCAACAGGATTTTATTCCCAGGCTGAACCCCACATTTATTATTGATATTTAAGCCGTAAAACACAGAAATGACCATTAAAACGTTCAAACTCTACGGGTTGTCCTTTAAAACCTTCTTTTTTAAATCCAGTTTTTAGTGGATAAATACGATTCAGTCCCATATTTCGACATGAAAGAACTATATAAATGGAAATCAAAGTAAATAATACAAACATTCCAGCATATGAAAAATAAATTATTTATTGCTTTATCTTGATTATGAGTAATGAAGATGTACATAACCACCAATAAATCGTATAAAATCAATATCTATTTTATTTTTTCTTCAAGTGCTTAATATTCTGGCTGAAGTTATATTTCAATTTAAATAAAATTGCCATTAAAAAAGGTCGATTTTGATTGATTTTTTGTCAATTTAGTTTTTAATATTTATTAAGAAATTTAATAAAATAAGCTGGTTATGTTGCGTTGAATATAAATTAAAATAATATTCCGGGGGGTGGCGGGAGATTTTGAAGTGTTGATACTAATAATTATTTTTATATTGTGAAAAATAATCAATTAGTTTGTATATGAAGCATCTTTAAACTTGTTTTAGTCACTTGTATTAGTTGTTATAAGCTCATAAACGATTCAGTTTTTTTTCTCGTAATATTATTCTAAGATGTAGAATTGTAGTTATACCCTAAAAACTTGATTAAAAAAAAAGTTTTATAGGGCAAACCTGTAGAGATTGAAAGTTTTGATGGTCATTTTCTTGTTCTACGGCTAAAATAATCATAATTCAATGTGTACTTCAGGCTACAGGCCTTCCTAGACCTTCATTTTGTCTTATAGTGTAATATGCCCTCTGTAATAGTTTTACCCTTTTCCAGATAGTCGATGAAGATTTTTCCTCGTGCCTTATCACGTACTTTGCACGGACTTTTCAAACGATCCTCGTAGGTTGGAACACATATTCACAACATTTGTATTGTTTTTTTTTTTTTTTGACAGATGAAAGGGTTAGACGTCTTACGGTATGCTCAGCAATTTTCTACTATTGAAAAAAAAAAAAAAATGAAAATAATATCAGAAAAAACTCTTAAAAACTTCAAAATTTAAAACTTTGTACAATATAACTATTTTAGAAGAACAAACAATTTGAAAAAAAAAAGTTTTGAAAGAATTTGCCCTACTTTGGTTTTTTCCTTCCTTTTTTTTCAAAAGTGAAAAATTGCAAACCACACCAAAAGTCGTTTAATGTTTTTATCTGTCAAAAACAAACTTAGTATACAAAGTTTCTGATATCGTGAACCTACGTTCTGAACAGGTGTACCAACATAATAAGAAAATGAGTTTGAGGATCGAATAAGAATTGAATTCCGGGATATGAAATAACTGTTTCTTTTTAATCAGGGTAGTATGTATCTATGAATGTATCAGGCCTAGGCTTTCTTTTTTCTAAATGGAAAATAAGTAAAAAAGAATGTACTCGTACAATGTACATATATATATATATATTATATAAGGGTATGTAGATTAATCTTTAACAGTATTAGTTCTAAAAATTAGACATAAGCTTGTCTTTTCAAACAAAATGACTATGATAAAAGACGTTAGCTTAAAAAATAAACAATATAAAAGAAATCAACCAGAAATTTTTATTTAATTTAAATGTATGTTCCTTCAAAATAAATACATATTTAACGATTTTTTTTCCTGTTCGGTCTTAAGTGAATATTTTTATACCGATTCGGATCGATATTTCGTACAGACTGCAATCTCAGACTGTAGACCGAAATAGAATAGTTTTTAATTCATAGTCCTTTTTTTTGTCTCAATATACAAGGGTCGTTTGAGAAGTCCGTGCAAAGTACAAGAGATGGCACTACTGGGCCGTATCGATATTATGTTAATTTAGAAGCATTTCTTTGAAGAACATACACCAACTTTCAGACAGATAAGTATATTTATTTCTGTTGGGCATTCGTTTGAATTGAGGAATAACGCGAAAAGATTATGGTGACTGTCTTTTGGATTTGCAAGGAATAATCCTCATTGACTATCTTAAAAATTGTAAAACTATTACAGGTGTATATTATTCAACGTTATTGTACCGTTTGTAAGCCCGAACTACAATAAAAACGGCAAGTATTGTCCATCAAAAAAGTCATTTTCCATCACGACAATGCATCAGCTCATACCTCAGCAGTTGTGGTCGCAAAACTAATGGAAATAGGGATCCAACTCGAGATGTCCACAGCACTAGCAATCTCACAAACCTTCACTCTTCTGTCATCCATCACCATATTTTATAGATGATTTCTGGAGTAGAAACCTCAACAGGGCGCTCAGAACATATGGCCACTCTGAAACCACTTATAAACTGTTCTAATCGAAGGTGCAGAGTCCCCATAATGTTTATCAAGCTTATTTTTAGTCTCCTGAGGCGTTTTACCTTAAATGAAGTAATGATTAATTAACACAAGAAATTTATTTTCGTCCATATTTTGAAAATCCCTCCACTTCCCGATTCAAACGAATGCCAAACAGAAAGAAATATACCAATCTGTCTGAAAGTTGGTGTTTGTTCCTTCAAGAGATGCTACCAACTAAAAATAAACTCAATAGACACCAATAGTGCCATCCATCTTTGGACTTTGCATGGACTTTTCAAACTACCCTTGTATAGACCGATTTTTTCGCCCTTTTACTATGTACCAATTTTTCCCCATTGAATCGATCTGGGTCGAATTTTAAAAGAGACGGATCCATACATAATTTTTGTATGAGACCAGTCTAAAAAGAACTTTTTTAAAGGACCAAATTAGTTCGATCCACCAATAACCAACTCTTTTTTTTAGATATATGAAAAAAAAAAATGAAAAAAAAATAGCAATTTAATTATATATTTTTCTTCCTACTTTTTAAGTAAAAAACAAAAATATTTTAGTAGGTTAATTAAATTGTGATAACAACATTTTCGTAGTTTTAATTTGAGAATAATTTGCAAATACAATCTTTGTAAAAAAAAAATAGTGAGTTTATTTTTAGATTTTTTCTTAAAGTTTCGTTGTATACATTCCTATTGAGATTCTTTATCTATTTATAGGAAATTAAGGAAAAGTAAGTTAATTAAATTAAAGATAAATATAATATTTAATAATTAGATTAGATATTCTGTGCTGAAAGTGAATAATAAATGCTTTAAAAATAAGCATAAAGAATGATTTCATAAAAATAAATAGTCAAATATATAACGTAATTTTTTATATACATAATTAATCAAAAAGAACTTCCTTGTCTTCATTCATTAAGCGAACTTTTGATCTTATTTTCTCCTTTTACAGATATTACTAATTTGATATGTGTATGTGTAAGGGGCCAAAATAGTGTAAATATCAAGATCCCTATCTTAATTTGCTAATAGTCTTAGCATCTACGAGTATACATATGTGTTAAAATAGGCTTTTGTGTAAACTACAGGGTGATATTTTTATTTTGTGTCATTTTATGGCAAATTTTTGAAGCAAAAGTTGGTAATTCAACAATTTTCTTCACTTCCTATTCAATATTCCCATATTCATTCTGAATGATGGCTTCAATACGGGACAAACAGAAGCACAGCTACTCTCAATGAAATCCAAGATCAAGTTAATTAAATATAATTTAATGAACGGAAAATTGTGTTTTTATAACTTAATTCGCAAAATATAGTTAGACGTAAAAGAATATCCCTGTAATAAAATATAAGCGAGTCAAAGTTTTAAGGCTATTTAGAACTTTGTACACAATTTTAAATAAAAATATGCCAATATATTAGTTAAATTTAAAAAGTTTACAGTTATTTTTCGTGAGTTTCATATTTATATATTTTATAAAAAAATATGTTGTCTGCTTTTATAAAATTTTAATATTTTTATGATTTAAATACATAAAATTATTTATATACCCAATGTTTTAGTATAGAAGAATAAGTGTGCACAAAAAAAGCTCAATGAGATGAGTAAGATACATCATTAATGAAGGCTATAAAATTAAATAAAAACCTGTGCATATTTGCGCACTTTTCCAAAATAAGGATTTTGCTTGAGAGTGAACTGCAAGATTGAACATGCTCTCCTTCTCCAACAAATAAACCAACCAGTGCAACCCAAAGTTACATCTGCCCAATGATCCATACCTGTCATTACTTGGTATACTTTCTTTATAATTTATCCAAGTGTGTAATTATAAGTAATTAATACTGATATATATAATCTGCTTTTGCAGAATATATGATATGAAAACAATTATGGAAATGAAACTTATTAGACTTCTCTTATACTTATTGAGTTTAGTAAGGAAATATTTTATAAATCCCAATAATTTACAAATCTATACTATTTATCGATATATTAAAATACTAACAATATCGATATCATTTTTATTATTGACAACAATAGAGAGAAATACTAAATTAAATTACTGTCATATATAAAAATTGTTGAACGGTTTTATAATGAGTAAAGTCGTCACTATGATAGAAGGGAACGATATAAGGGTGGGTGAATGGAAATGTAATTGTAACAATGATTAAAAACAGATATGAGTAAGAATGACAGCCCTCCCGTAGAATGTATAAAGCTTCTTCTCAGATTAGGATAAAAATTTTTTAGTTACGGCATCTCCAACAGGATCGACAAAAAATAAACGAGCAATACCATTTGATTCTCCAATTATATATAATATTGAAGAAGTTTTAGCTTTATCAATGCAAATTGATTTGTGGAAAAATGTGTATAAGGAAATTAGAAATGCAAGACTTAAAAAATCAAGAAAATCAGAAGAATGGACATTCTTTCAGATTAGATTCGCCATCAGTGACCCCTTAGTATCCCACTTTAGAAAAAAAAATACTTAGTATTAAAATGATTTATCTGTGTGTGTGATGTACGTCCCGCTCAGAAAAAAAAACATGATGAAAGCACATTTCTTTTTAAAAAAGGAGACAAATACAGACTTTAGACATTAAAAAACAATAAAAGTTGTTTAGAATTTTGATTTACGTACGTCAGCCTATGTTTAATTCTGATCAGACTAGATTCCTGGGCTCTGGAGGGAAGGTTTTTTTTTGTTTTTTTGTAAATAAGTTGATTTTTTTCATAAAATAAGATTGATTCCCCGTGTCTCAAAGTTTATTTTAAGTATGGGTTGTCGATTCGAAAAAACACAAAAAAAATCCGAAAAACAAACTATTGTACTTGCGGAAAAAGAGAAAAAAATTATTTTAATACGAATTAAATTGGAAAGAAAGTAAGAAAAGGATTAGTGAGTTAGCCTTAGTATGTATCTTTATTATGGTTGAAGAAGGAACATCTTATACCGGTAGTTGCATAAATACGTAGACTATTTGTGGCAAATAATTAAATGTGTAATAAAATTCGTATGACTTTCTTTTTGAGAATTATATAATAGAGAATTTATTCTGGTATAAAATTTAATATAATTACTGAATATAACCCCCATCAGCTGCTATGACACCCTCCAAGCGTCCGCCGAAGGCCTTGTACACATTGATGATGTAATGGTCTTCCATGGCTGCCCATTGCTCATTGACACTAGCCTTCAATGGGTCCTAATTCGGGTGGCGGGTAGCACAGGCCTTCTTCTCAATTTGCCACCACACACTGTAGTCAAGGGGATTAAAATCAGGTGATTGAGGTGGCCAAATGTTTTTGTGAAGGCCTCCTTCACCTCATCCACATTGATTTTCCGTGGTCTCCCGGTCCGAACACCCTCCTTCAAATCTTTTCCCTTCTTGATAAGCTTCTGGACCTTGAACACAGTAGTCCTGGATAGTCCAGTGTCCTTGATTATCTCCTTGACAGATCTACCGGCGCGGAGGGGAGTGACAACCATATGACGTTTGGCCTCGTCATTCCTCGTAAACGACTTTGTTTGACGCGAGTAAGAAAAACAAAAACAAAGCCAAAAGATTTACCGAGTTACTTGCGCTGGAATTTTTTATTTCTGGTCACAGAACCTTGATATATAAGCGTTCGCGTATTTATGCGACTACCGGTATACTAATTGTAATTATTCCAAGAATCACCCTTACTTCTGGTGGCAATGAGTTTCCATTTTTACTCTAAAGAAAACGGTTTAAGTTACCATTGGCAATGACAAAAAATAAATCACAAGGTCAAACTTTTGAAAAAATTGCTTTATATTTATTAAAATTAGTATGTTCACATGATTAATTATATGCAGCATTTTCAAGAGTGTCAAAAGGGGATGCAGATTTGATTATATTTACATCTAATGTACAGAAACAATAAAAAATATTGTTAACAAGGTGGAATTTTACCTATTATATATTTATAGTAGATCGTTTTTGTTTAGAATTTTAATATAAACAAACTAAATATGAATAAAATCTTTATAATTTTTTATTGGCTATCTTTAAGATAGCGTAGTAGCTATAAAATAAAAATATAACTGTTATCGACTGATGCTAAATCAATATTGTATGTAAATTGACGCAGTGAATGATGCATCTAATAAGGATTCGATTAAATATTTTATACACTTTTATATTAAATAGATTAAAATTATGTTTTCGTTTATTTCCCCTGTATAAACAAAAACATTACATTTCAATTATTGTCATAAATATCAAAATAAATGCTTAAAAATCATATAAAATCCGTCAAAACTAATATGTTTTAATAAATAAGTTATTTAAAACATAAATTACAACTGGAATTGTAAAAATAAATATTTATTGTATCGATTTTTATAGTTTTGATCGTTTTTATAGGGAAATAAAGCACTATGCCAACGTTTCTCATTATCTTAATCCAACTAAATCTACAATTGATTTAAAAAAAATGCTGATACATGGATAAAAAATGTTGGAGTCTTAAATATTATTTAATTTAAAATTAATGAGGAAATCAATATCTGTAGATTGCAAAAAAATCTTGATAAATAAATAAATTGAAAATACAAAAAATATATATATCTTTTGATTTGACCGATGAGTTATATTGTTTGAGTATTGTATATCATTATAACATATGTATGTACCTATTGACTAAGGATTTACAAAAAAAGTTAGTGCAGTGGAATGGAAGAGCCATCAATTATTATTTTCGCTGTTATTAATAATTTTTTACAAAATAAATTAAGAACTAAAAAAAAATATATATTTTCAGTCGACCTAAAACATTCATAATTAGGGATGGAATGTAAATTGTAAGCATTTTCGTTGTGTAAAAATGAAATCAAAAATAATCATATTTACTCTGACAGTTTGAGGAATGTTTAGGGAAAAAACATTTTAACTGTCATGACCTTTCATTAGATTAGCACCTGTGGGAGGAAGTACATAAAAAACCATAAAAGTACCAAAAGTGACGTCAGGGACCTCACGTGACGTCCCTGGTGTTGCTCTCATTTTCAAAAAGGAAAAAAAAAGAAGAAGAATATAAAACTGATTAGTGATTCACATTTAACTGAGTGGTTCTTTGTGTAATTTGAACAAATACTCTCCCACATTAATCCCAGGTAATTAAAAAATTGTTTTTTTAATCACCCGGCTTAAATAGGTGTCGGGCTAAAATAGGCAGTGACGTCTATAATATGAGAGCTCTGGTACGTCTATGATATGAAGCAAAGGAGCTAGAAATGAATTCCTCTGTTATAGATCTTCAATGTAACACTCAAGTGCTGCTCGTTCGAATAAATCGAAAGACTCGAAGTCCATCTTCTGCTACTCTAATAATATGTAATTCGCTTCGGCAAGCAAAGGTCTTCCTTTTTGTGAAAAGGTTGCAATAATTGAATTTCAACTTTTCGTTGTCTCCAATATTGAGAATGTACGATAAAAGATAACTATTATTATTATTATTTTTTTTCAAAGCCGTTATCATTATTCTTGAAGAGATAACAATAAATATACAAGAGGCATACGTAGGGGATGGGTTGGAAGAGATGTAGCCCATTAAGTTAAGGAATTTTTACATTTACTAAATAATTTAATATTTCAAATGTATTTAATTTTTCAAATTAAAAAAAAAAAATCTTTTCTGTGAATAGCTATAGATTATTGATTTTTTTTTACTAAAAATTATATACTTTAAATATTAATTTTTTTTGTAAACAGCTATGGATTTTTGAAGTTTTTCTCCAAAAATTTAATATTTGAAATTTATTTGCTAAAAGAAATAATTTTTGTGAAGAGCTATGGAGTTTTGAATTTTTTTTTGCAAAAAATGTAATTTTTGAAATTTTTTTATAAACAATATAATATTTGCAATTATTCAGAAAAAATTTAATATTTTCAATTTTTTCGAATACTTTTTCAAAAAAAATCAAAAAAATCTTGCGGACGCCCCAATATACAGTAATCACAATTGTGACGAAAAAAGACGAAGAATTATACTGATGATTTGTTAAGGAGTTATAAATGCAGTCCTCGTTGGACTCGGAGTAGAACTGTGGATCGAGATCATAATAAACTATTTTTATACCATTAATGGATATGGAGTGTTTTTTTATTGTTTATTTCCTACATCAAATAAATACTTGTAGCTAATTTAAAGACTTTAAGTCTTAGACTCTGTAAATTGCTTTTGTAACCAAGTTAACTTTAAAAATTTCTTCTTTTTTTAGTATATCGGCAGATCATATTATTTTAAACTATCCTTATACACCATATCTAAAGAAACTCTTTTTTTTAAGAAAAAAAGAAAATTAAGTATTTACGGGGAAATGAAAGCTAAAGAAAATAAATATTATAAAGGTAGTTTTTCATAATATACAGGAACTTACGGTGGGCACTTTAACAAATGATCAATGAAAAATAAATATAAATCCAAAAGTAATATTTTATCGACATGATGGTGATTAATTAAATAACATACATAATGTCCTTTCAAAGTCTTCAATAGTTTAGAATATAGAATTAATAGTTATATTTATCTAACTCAATTCGGTCATTGAAGAATAGGGGAAAGTACTTCTTTAATAAATAATGTCTTGTAATTTTGAATACACCTTTTTCTGACAGGAGAATTAATTTGGACAATGGAACTTCCGAGATAAAATAAATATATTGGCAAAAATTAATATTTTTTGTTGTAAAATATATATTTTTAGATAAGGATATTCTATGCTTAAGAAAGAATCATAATTTATGAGTTTTCTTTCTCTTTGATTAAGAAACAATGTGCTCAAATTCATAAAATACAATATTTGAGCAATATTTTGATAGTGCAATGCTCTGTTAAAATTTATTTATCGCAAGTAACTTAATATAATATAACTTAAAGCCAGATTGAAAGCTTATCGAGTTTACCAGGAACAGGATAATTTCTTGTTATGTGAAATTCTTCAAGTTGTACGGGAACTTTTTTAATACTAAAACCCGTAAAATGGCAATAATTATTTTTCAAATTCCACTTTTTACTTTTTTTTTTTTTTTTTTTTTTTTTTTTGGTATGGTAAGGCAATAAAAACATTTTATTCATTATAAATTATTGAAAATAATATATTCCTTATTTGATTTTTAATCCGGTCATTTCAATATTGTAAAATTTAAATAATTGGAACTTAACCAATATTTATTTAGCAACCTTTTTAATTACAAGCCTTTATAATAAGTAACTAGATTAGGGTTGCTGGGCATTGCTCAGGCTTAAAAATAAAAAACTTCTCTCCTTCATATCAGAGAAAAAATAAAGAAATATTCTTGCCGCAAGTTGTTATGTAATCTCTGCAAACTTTTTTAAATTTTTTTTTAAAGTTTAGAGAAGAAAAAATATACTCTCGTTCGCTCATCTTTTATTGTCAAAAATTATTTGTCATTAACACTCACACACACACACACACTTATATTTTAAATAATATAAAATCTTTACAAAATACAATATAACGTGATGTATTTTTTATTTTATCTGTCAATTCAAAAATTCCATTATTACATTCTAAGTGAAATATTTTTAAATCAACAAAGTTTTAAGTTAAAATATTTTTAACATAAAGAGACTCAATGGAATTAATGAAAGGATAGGAGACATTTTTAAAAACAATTTTAGAAATGTTTTTTTTTACTTAGTTATTGAATATATGAATGTATATAACAAGTGAACAATTAGGGGGGAGAGGGGGCTGTACAAATGAATTGAAGACAATAATCGAATTTCTCTAATAGCTCAGAATCCAAAACTGATCTTAGTTTATATCTCAGTCATCTGAATTATGAAATATCTGGTATTATACAGGGTGCGTGAACAAAATCTGCCGCTTCAAAAAACAACAACTACTTGCTTATTTTATAATATTTATTGATAAAATAAAAACGAATATCTTTATTAGGATATAGAGCAGCTATCTATTCAATGTAGCCGCCGTCTGCGGTCAAAACCTGCTCAATGCGGCTACGAAACCGAGAACAGGCATTTTGGATCTGCGCTGCTTCTATCTCACTGAATTTCTCCTTGATACAGGTGATGAGAGACTGCTTGGTGTTATGGGAGGAGCGGTTGGTCATGTTCTCCACGTAAGACCTGACAAAGTAGTCCAACGGGTTCAAATCCGGTGATGAGGGAGGCCAAAAGGAGAAGGGTACGAATCTAAAAGCATTGCTTTTCAGCCATTCTTGCGTCCGCTTAGCTATGTGGGCCAGAGCCGAGTTCTGCTGCCACATCCTCGGCCTGTCGCTGACGACAGACTTTATCCACGAAGATGTGGGGCGGCAGGACATGTCCCTCACTTGACACCACCCCAAAGGCCATGCCAGTGGCCGGAAACTTGGTGTTCATGACCCTGGTGCTCTTCTCCTCCTTTTTCTTCCTGTCAACAACGTCCATCGGGTCCGATGACTCCTCCAGTTACTTCCTGAGACTTCTGACCGTTCTAACTGGCATTGACAGAAGGCCAGAGATATCAGTATTGCTTCATTTCATGTCATCACTTAGCATAATCTGAATAGCAGCGCACCTACGATCTCTCTTATTGAACATAACGCCTTTTCTTGGGCACTTAAAATGATGTTTTTGTCCATGCACCCTGTAGTAATTCGGAACTATTATCTTTCAGAGTCATTTTTATCCTTAAAACAATCCCGAAATTAAAAAAAAAAGATTAATAAAACTTATATAATTTTACCAATCTTTATAGTATTTATTACATAAAACTCAAACCATAATATCATAGATAATTAAATAGTAATTCATATTTTGACTAATAAAAATGTTTAAAGCATCAATATTTAAAATTATAACGAAATAAAAAAGAGTTTTGTTCACAAATTTCAACACTTTACTATTGCTAATGATGAAAATCCGGTGTATTTTATAGCTTGGCCATTTTTTTTTGCAATTGGTAAACTAAAGAATGAATTTTAGTTTTCTTAGCAGTTGTCATTATTATTTAATTCCTGAGTAGTGAAGATCCTTTCCTAAATATATTCAATGATATTCAAAATCTGATTGAACATTCGTTTGTGCTCATAAAAGACGAAGCGTAACCCTGAGGATTTGTTACGGAGTTATAATTGTAAGCCCTTGTTGGGCTCAGAGTAGAATTGGGGATCGATATCGGAGTATTTCTAGCAAATGTTCTTCTTTATATCATTTTTCCTCATCCATTGTCACAGGTGATTGTAGTTGATCCAAAGAAACGTCATGAGCATTATTTTTTCTCTCCTTCTGAACATTTTTTAAATTGTCAGGGTCACTATGTTGATTTTCGTTTTTTTAACACTCCCATTAATTCGAATATTATTCATTGAATATTACTTTATATGTGTAGTAGATAATTATACAACATTATTATTTAACATCAAATATTTCTTTGTTTTTTTTATGTGCCAATTCGTCATTAAAACAACAAGACACATTCAAGACCGAAAAGAAAAAAAATGATCTCAGCTCTAATAAATATCAGGGTGTTACCTTTTGTTATCAGCTTTTTCTACTTTTTTTTTTCTAATCAGTGTTGATTGGCTCAATTCAAATCAGATCTTGTCAAACTTAAACTATTCCCAGTAATGATTGAATATTAATTCCATAGTTTGGAAGAATTTTCAGTTTCCCTTCGGAGGAAAAGTTGTGTGATACAATAAAGGTAATGGCCATTATATATTGATCAGGGATTCAAATTCCAATAAAGTAGAGTTCTGATGCATTTATTTATTTGAAGAAAGGAACAAAATTCCTTCTTCAAACAATCAAAGTAAACATTCAAATACGTTGAAATAGATATGGTATACATTTAAAAAAAAAAAAAGGAAGACAATGTGTTAAACTAATATTGAATGTAATGTTTAATATAACATAAATATATATTAGGTTGTTCCGAAATGATTAAGGCTGCTACAGTAAGACAAGAAATTACATACAAGTTGAAAAAAGTACTCAATCATGTCAAATAGTCTCCTCCGGCTCGGATAAGGTGGCCACAATGGTTCTACAACTTCCTGGAGATGTCTTCTTCGTTCACTAACTTCCTCAACCGCTGAACCCCGCTTGTGAGGTCTTCATGGCTATCAAAATCGTTATTCCGAAGCAGGCGCTTCAGCTTACAGAAGAGAAATCGCTCACAGAGACTGAAATACGGCTATAGGGACTCTGTTTGATCCTTTCTACCTTCCTCTGCATAAAGAATTGCCTAGCGTCGGAGGTGATGGGGGCATATACGTTGTCCCACATGAGCTGAAGTTCCTCCAGGTGAGTTTTGTTCTTCTTTGGGGGTGGAAAACGCTTTCCTGTCGTCGCTTGGATTAACAGTCTCCTGATGAAACACCTTTTCTCTAAGCTAAATGAGCCCTCTTGGATCTCACCAGCCCTCTGAAAGATGGTTGCACGACTAGGGCAGGGATTAAGGAAAACAATAGTTAGGTTGGTGCGAATCTCAGGCACCGTTTTGCCCAGTTTGTAATGTATCAAAAAGTACGAGGGAAAATTATGAGCTTCCATGTTCAGTGACGAAGTGAGGAACAGGTGCAAATGTGGTATGAAGGTATTAGCTATTTAGTATTTAAATAAATTAACGAATTTATTTTATTCATAAACATTGCTGGATATGGTAGGTAGTAATACTAATATGATATATTTATATTTTATAGTTTGTCATTGACCTCGACCTCAAATGTCCTCGGAGGTAATTGCTATTAAACAGTGAGTCCTACTAAATATTTTTCTTCTTAACTTTAACATAAATTTATGACTTTTTTTATAATACATAGTTATATGGATATTTTTCTTCAAATAAAGGTTATAAACAGGTCACCCAGGTCAAGGTCATAAAAAGGTGACCCAAGTCAAGTTCATAAAAATTTGCAGAAGTTCCTTTATCTAACATAATATTATGTGTACTTGCAAATTTTGGTATGTATCAGTTGAAGAGTTTGGCTTTGATACACGATCTAACTGGCGTATAGGTGGAAAGTTGCAATTCATGTAATGACAGTTATCGGTCTTTTCGAAACGTAAATACGAAATTTTCAAAAGAATGTATAAATTAATGTTGGTAGAACTTTTATATAACTAAATTTGTTATTTAAATCAAAAAGCTGTAATATGTGCAATATACTCGTTGATGATAAAATAAAACTAGTCTTGGGACGATTAAACGGTATTGCAATCGGGAATTGGAGAACATGGTATTTTTTAGGAATCGGTATCGGGGAAATAATGTTCAATTTGCGATTCCAATTCTCATTTTCTTTTGCTTATTACTGGTATTTAACTATTTATTACTTTTCTAAGATATGCATAAATAATATAAAAAAATAGCCCCACATCCCCCAAATGAAGGAATTTTTTTTAACCTTCATTTTGACAGAAAATAATTTATAAAAAATGATGATTATCTAAAAATTTTCTGGTGAAGATATATTTACAAAAATATCATTAAACATTATAGTTTAAAATTTCTTCACATGATTAAGTCCTTCAAACATAAAATATTCATAATAATCTAAAATCAATGAAATACAAACATAAAATATTAATAGCAAATTTGCTTTCAAACCAACAACTAGCTCGTTTTTTTGGTTTTTTTTTTGCTCTTTCTAAAAAGTTTGACTATCTTCTGCAATGCCCAAAAATGTCTTGATGCATTTGATGAGTGATAATTAATGATATCAGAGGCTCAGTCCCAAGTACCCTTCGTCGCCCTAGGTATCTTCAACTCGAACACTCCATATCTTGCCCTCACCGAAATGAAATTAGCACGAGTATCCTCCGCAACCACGGGCTCTCCTACAGTTATATTGTTAGCTAGGTAACTCTTTACATTTAATAAAGCATTCCCTATCGACCTAGCTTTAGGTGCACTTTTTTTTTTTTTTTTTGATGACATGCCGAATAGAATTATCGCCGTTATTATATTAACTTTATTGTCCTCCAGACCCTTACGGTTAAACTAATAAATGATCTCAGAATATGTAATTGTGGACATTCCGAAAAAACGTCTCTAATAGTATTGAATAATTTACCACAATCTTTACATGGAGTGCTGAAAAACAAAATTCCTGGGGATATCTGAAATTGAGTTGAGAATTTTCTTACATCAGCAATTCGGGAAGTGGAAGACATAATCCTATGCATCCAATTACAAGATAGATTTAGTTCTCTAATCCATCTATTACACCTTGACAACGAAGAAACCTGATCTAAATTAGAAGAATTCATTTTCATATGCCAAGAAACGGGCACATTGTGTAGCTTGGCATGTCTAATAAGAGAAAATTGAAACTTCCTGTAAAAAAACAGAGTGAACACCAATGTCATGTATTGTTAGCTGATTTTTTGTAAGCGCCTAAGGTACAGGGTCATGTAAATTCTTAAAAAAATCAAATCTTTCCAAGATACATATGAATTATATCCACAGTCGTTCCACAATCGTAAGTGGGGGTCGCTTTCCAAAGAACCCATTGTGTTACAGCAAGCATAGGGGAAAAGTCGTCAATATATCCATTTATAATACCAGTTCCACGTATAACATATTTATAGTATGGACTTAATGTTATCACATATCTCCACTCCATGTTGGGATTCTTCGTAATATCAATCCAAACTTTCGAATAAGTTATTGCGATTATGTCTACAAAAGATTTGAGCACACCACCCAATCGATTTCTTGGTTTCTTCAATGCTGATATGTAATTTCGATGAAAACTATTCTCGAACCAAAATTGTTCTTCCAATATGGCATCCTCCGCCAATATTGGTAAATATATAACCTTATACAAAACATTTGGAATAACAAAAGTGTTATAAAGGTCTATTCTTTTTTTAAGGTTAAAATTGCGCCAGCCTTTGATAAAATTATTGACTCTCGTTTTTAGTTCCAGCCAATTTAATTCTGAGGGAACAGAGCCCACCCATTTAATGCCTAAAACAGTTATCATTTCTTTAGTAGAACAATTTGAAATTTTCAAACCTTCTCCAGGATGCCATAAGCCAATAGGGGAAATTGCAGTCTTTGATTGATTGATTTTCAATCCAAACTTTTTTTCGAACGTTGTAAAATAAGATAAGATAATTTCTATTCTTCTTAGCAATTGAGCTACCGAGGCTGCTTCTTTCATCAAATGTTTAATATTCTGAAAATTGACTCCAAATCCTAGATATTTTTTTGTCATGGTGGTTCTTAGATCTTCTATTGCAGCTACAAAGAGCAGAAGGGCCTAAGGACAACCCTAGATACAACTTTTACGCTTTTGTAAATCGGTATGCTCTTTTTACTTTTTACTTTCAACAGTAACTGTCGATGATCCCGTAGCTAGAAATGCACTAACAGGATTAATAAAACCCTTGGTAGTAATTTTTTCACCGTTCTCAAAATGTAAGAATGAGAAAGGAAATCGAATGTTTTGGAAAAATCTATCGCAATAATAGCTCCAAAACGCTTATCCTATCCACTGCTTCAATTGCTGGCTGAATATTCCGGCAAATGTATATGTTTTTCTTCCTTTTAAAAACCCTTTTTCCTCTGGGCCTATCTTTTTATTTAAAATAGGTTCGATTTGACTTACTATCACTCCTGAAGGATCAGAACAATTCGTCCTTTAGTAATAGGTTCTAGGAGATATCCCTTTTTTCCATAAAGTTTCCCATTTTATATAAATACGAGACGATCTCTTCTCTAAATATCTTTCGCCCAATCCCATCTGGACCAAAGGCCTTATCATTTTTCAAGTTTTTCCTAATAACGGGTGGCCCATCCAGCGGTTGCATTTTGAACTACCACTTTTTTTTACGTCTGACAGCTGTAGTAACTTTCTCATTGTGTCTTATATTTTGTAAAAGGTCTCCGGTTTACGAAATGGTTAAGTTTACGCTGGAAAAAATTGGGAAATACTGAAGAATTACTTCCAAAATGGAGAGCCTTCAAACAAAACTGCATGAAAATTACGTCGGTCGAAATAAAGCGCCTTCCAGGCAGTTTGTGGATAAATTTGTGAAGCGTGTGCGCGAAACTGATTCTTTAATGGATAAAACAACGTGTTCCCGTGTTCGTCCAGTGCGCTCAATCGAAAACATTGCTGCTATTGCCGAAAGCGAAAAAAACGAGCAAGGAGCTGCCGTTACGGTCAATGGTGAGCGCTATTGCGATATGTTGGAAGATTTTTTGTTTCCCTAAATGGAAAAGGAAGACATCGACGACACTTGGTTCCAACAAGATGGCGCTACGTGCCACACATCCAACGTTACAGTGGATCTTTTGCGCAATGTATTCGACAATCGCATCATAAGCCGAAACGGCAAAGTCAACTGACCACCTCATAGCTGCGATTTGACTCCGTTGGACTATTTTTTGTGGGGAACCGTCACGGGTAAATGTTACGCCAACCAACTAGAGACGATTGCCGATTTGAAACACGAAATTGGAGTCGCCATTGCAGTTATTGAAGCTCACCCAATCGAAAATTTATTGAAAAATTGGGTCAACAGAATGGGCTACTGTAAGGCCAGCGACGGCTACCATATGTATAAAATGGTGTTTTCTTATATTAACCGGAATGTTAAGGCTTTCAAATAAAAAAAAATTTATTGAAAAATATTGATCTGTCGTTTTTTTATAGCGGTATATAAAAAAAAAGAAGTTTCGTGGGTCACTCTTTATATTCAGACAATATATTGTTAGGGAATATAGAGGTTTTTTTCCTTTTCCTTTTAGGGAAACTACTTCTGAACCGACCAACTAACTTCTGGAAGGTTTTACAGAATGCCTCCGTAATGTCCTCTTGCTTTTCTAAAGTTTTACACCCATACTCCATTCTCTTTATTACTGAGGCTGAATAAATATTTTTGTTGGTAGGGGTTTTAATCCTTCGAAGGGGATTATATTCATTTTCTATTTTATTTCCGTAATCCTGAAGGAATTATAAAACTTAGAAGTTATAGTTCGCTAAAAAAATGAATCCATGTTCAATGTATGTTCCAAATTATTGTTAAAACCATCAATCCCTTTTCTCTTTTAATTAATGCAGCTTCTAGAAGTACTATGTATTGTGCGTTTAAGGGGAATATAATTTTTTTTATAGAAATAAATGAAGAATTAAAACTATTTGAAATGTTAGTTTTAATTTATTTATGCATTTTTCCTCATTGAATAACCACAAAGGGAGTTTCCAGGGCTTTGAAGAAGTTTCGAGTACAAAACTAACCATTATCCTCTTGTGGTCAGACAATGGTTCAGAACGATAGAAGACACTCTTAGTATTTTTAGAGATGAATTTCGACGCAAGTGCTAAATCAATTCGTAACAATGATTGTCCTTTTCTCAATGTCAAATTATCACAGGGGCTAAAATAGGCTATTAAGTCAATCAAATTTAATTCCCATGCAAGTTTCTCCCTATATTTTTTTATTCTTTAAGGAATTTTTACTTTTTTTTCTAGAAAATTTAATTTTCAAGTTTACTTTTCTTGAAAATTTAATTATTCCATTTTTCTTTTTCCCAAAAATTTAATTTTCTACAAATAACCAAGGTTAAAAGAAATACAATGTTAAACTATAACCCGTGACCGACTGATGTTTGACTTCCACCACGCTTTTAATATTGACGTCATAGTAGATGAGGGGTTGCGTGTTTTGTCAAAATCGATTTTTCTTGCCCAGCAGTCGGTACGATACATTAAATTGAAAATTATAGCAATAGTGACGTCAATGACAATGAATGGTTACGTGTTTTGTCAAAATCTGCCTGCCCTGCCTAGCAGTCAATACAATACAAAAGATAGAAATTCTAGCAAGCCCGATTACATGATGGTCTAACCTTGTATTTCTATTAACCTTGCTCTCCAAAAAATGTAATATTTGATTTTTTTTTCTAGAAGGTTATTTTTTTGAAAACAGTTGAGGTTTTTAAAAAAAAATGGATTCATTTTTAAATTGCAAAAATCAAGCCCCCTATAATATAATCCTGTGGACATCCCTGATAGCAAAATTATATTTTTTAACTATTATTAAAATATTAACGAATCAGAATCGGGAATTTTTATTAGAATTGAATCAGAATCGGTATAAGAATTTGTTTTATTTTTTAATCATCCCATCAATAAAAAAACTCCTATTTTCTAATAAAATGTAAAATTTCAAAACTGTAAGACCGTTGGATGGATCTTCATATTTTTCTAAACAGTTCAAAATTAGTAATGATATTTATTGAGTATAAGAAACCTTAATGATCTCATATTTCTTACATTTATGTATAAGCTCCACCCAAAGAACATTATACGTAAATTATTATGAACCTCCAGAGAATTGATCCCAACCATTTTTATTTTATTAATTTTACATAAGCAAAAAACTTTCATTTACCTTCAAATCATGATCCTACTGAAATCTAACTAACATAGCTAATAAGACTCATTACCAATTAATTACGAACTCTTCGAACATAAGCGCTAAGCAGAGAATGGAAAAAAAAGTTCATAATATCTGCCATGAAAGAAGAGTCGAGTAAACAGAAACATGATCCTTAAAATAGTCAAAATAAACTCAGAGCAATTATTTATTGGTAAAAAAAAAGAAGAAAATATAGTTAAATATGGTCTTAAAATATTTATAAACAGCGTATTTATCAATAATTTATTAATTTGGTAAAAAAAAAAGAAAAAAGAAAGATAAAAGACTTTTGCTATTCTTCTGATTTAAGTAACAAAATCTCTCAGGGCGTCCGCAGGATGATATATTTAGTGGGGGTTGGAATTGGGAATTTTTTGAGAAAAAAAAATCTAAAAATTAAATTTTTTGTAAAAAAATTTCAAAAATCAAATTTTAAATATTAAATTCAAGAAGAAATCAAAAATCAATAACTATTCATAATTTTTTTGGAATAAAACCCATAGTTATTATCAAATAATTTCAAATATATAACTTTTTGAAAATAAATTAAATATTGATTTTTTTGAAAATAAATTAAATATTGAATTTTGTACAAAATAAATTAAATAGTCGAGAAAAAGTCAAAAAATTTCAAAACCCCATAACTATTAAAAAAAATTTCAAAAATTTAATTTGAAACATTAAATTTTCTAGTAAAATGAAAAAATTCCTTGATTTGGGGGGGCTAAAGCCCCTCAATCCCACCCCCTGCAGACGCCCCTTTCTCTACATACAATACTTTTAATTTAATGACGTAGAATTGCACATTAAAATCCCACATTAAAAAACATATCTCTCAGTAATAAAGAGATGCTTTAAATTTATTAAAAGCCAACCTAAAAAAACGACAAAAATAACTATTAATAACTAAATATTCCGAGAAAGTAATAGACTTTAAACAGCAAAGAAATGTTATAGGCACTTGTCACATAAAAATGTATAAATATATTGAGAAGTCAAACAAGATGAAAAATTTAATATTAACGAAGTCAAAATATAAGGGTAAAAAAAAATATTTTTGCAAGCATAAATCTTCATGATATTTAGAATAAGAAATCAAGTAACCACACACAAAAATAGATATATTATCTACACACTAATCAAGAAAAGTTTTTCTATCTTTTTCTTTATTTGTCTGAGGAGGAATCATTTTTAGATCAAGGGTGTGAAGGTAACAGGGAAGTTCGTAGGATTATATATCTACTAAATTATAATATTCTTGTTGTATGTACCCAGATTAAAACGCAAACGCATTGGGTATTTATTTCAAGAACAGAGACAGATACAGCCTTTATACATAAAATAAAAGTTGTTGAGAATTCTGAGTTACGTACGTTACGTTATGTTTCATTCGGATCATACCAGATTCCTGGGCTCTGGAGGACAACTTTTTTTTTGGCTAACAAGTTGATTTTTTCATCAATCAAGGTCGATTCTCCGTATCCATTATCGATTCGAAAATGCATCAAAAAAAATTATAAATAAAAGTTATTGTACTAACGGAAAAAGGGAGAACGAATACGAATTAAAAAAGGGAATTAGGAAGAGATTTAGCGAGTTAGTCTTAGTATGTATCTTCATAATGGTTGAAGGAGGATCATATTTCTAATTATTCTAATCATAATGGCCAAGGGTATGGAACAGCTTCAAATGTTGTCTATCGACAAGCTTTAATAAATTATGGAGCTATTTAAAGTATAAGTGAAATAATTCGAAATAAAATATATAATATGAGTACGCCCAATGTTAATAGAAAGAGGCTATACCAAAATGCGTCTACGACCGATTCCTGACTCCCACCACGCTTTTAATATTGACGTCATATTGTGTGAGTGGTTGCGCATTTTGCCAGAACCTTTTTTTTTTTTGGCCTAACAGTAGGTACAATACATCAAATTGAAAATTCTAGTAATAGTGACGTCATAGACTATGATTGATTACGAGTATTGTCAAAATCTGCATGTCTTGCCCAGCAGTCGGTACGATACATCAAATTGAAAATTCTACCAAGCCCGATTATATGATGGTCTAACCTTTGTATTTCAATTAACCTTGGGTACGTTGCAGTATATGAATATATTTTGGGTGTAGGGGCTTTTTTTTTTTCTTTTTTTAATTTGAAAAAAAAAGAAAATAATAATTATTTTTTCATTGCAATTCTTTCTTTCAATATAGTAATTTTATAAAAATTCCTTCATTTTTTTTTTTTTTGGGGGGGGGGATTTTTGGTCCAGACCATGGTCTCCGAGAATGGATCGATTTTGATTCGGTCTCATTTGTTATGAGATACCGTTACCTCAAATTAGACATGTTATGCATATATCCTGATACTTTGTTTATGTAACATGTTTATTAGTGTTGTGACTCGATCGAGCACCGTTTTTTTTTGGTTCGGTCTAACGTAATTTTTTCAAGACCGATTTAGACCGATTTTTTGGTCTCTGACCGTGAACCGATTTTTTCGGTCTCAAATCATGTACCAATTTTTTCAGTCTCATATATTATGAGATACTATTTTTTTTTCTATATCAACTGTCATTCATTTTTTTCAAAAAAATCTCTAAAGTATACAATAAAATCTAGAAAAAATACTGTATACATATAACAACCGGTGGGATCAAAATTAATCTGAGCTATCTCAGTTTAAACTTTTTATAACGTCATTGTACTCGAAAAAATATATGTTGTCATGTTATTAATAATTTATCTCTTAAATCGGTCTATACCGAATTTTTCCATTGGACCGATTTAGACAAAAAACTTTTCTTTCGGACTGATTTGGACCAAATTTTCATATGAAACTGGTCCAGACCAATGGTTTTTGTTGGACTGAACTAATTTGGTCCAGCAAAAAATATAACAGTCTCAGACCGGTCTATGATTTTCAGACCGAAACCCAAAAACTAATAAATACCCTAACAAGATTGTATATGTCAAAGTAGAGTAATATTCGTGTGTATAGAATATATAAGTATTACTGGAATAGGAGCTAAAAATATTTTTGTTTGACTTTTGAAACCTTGTTTATATTACCTATCAAACAAAATTATTTTTGGGGAAAAAGGGAGAGGGGTGAAAATACTTTCGGATAAGACTGAATAAAACATTTTTAAAATAACCATTTTCCTCCTTAAATTTAATCTTTTAAGGAGTAACTGTAATATATGTCGTGTATCAACATAGAAACAACTTTATGAAAGAAATAAAGTACAAGAAGAGATCCCAATTTATTTTTTACTTCTTATTTACCTACAATGTTTTGTAGACACATTTGAGTCAATTATAGGGCTTTTATTCAAATTTGTGGGTTGAATTAAGATACTTAAAAAAAACAAAAAAACTCTATAGTTTAGAACAGTGTTTTTTAACTTTATTGGAGGTAGTAATCCCTGCAAGCTTGATCAGTGCATTCACCAAAACCCTTTGTGATTGGAAAAATACAATTTGATTTCTTCAGAACATTGGTATATATTTTATTATTCCACAGCATGAACCATGCATCAGTTGCAACCAAAAAAAAACCCCAACAAAACATGAATTTCAAAAAAAAAAACAGCTTAATGAATATTTGATGCAAATCAATGTTTTACTGTTGCCATTCAGACAAAAGTTCAGAAATGTGTGTGTGGTATAGTTAGTAAGAAGGGACTGAAAATTTAAAATAAAATAAAAAATGAGATACACTCACTAAAACCACAAGTTAACTACTACGTGCACCAAGTTCCCTGCAGCACATATATCATAGATTGCCAATATGGCCTGATCCCTAGCAACCAATGATGGACAAGCGGAGTGTTTTAACGTCAAAAATATTAAAAATGGGCTGGATTTATTTTGTGCAACACATTTTTACTAAGCAATTAAATATTTGTAATCTTACATGCAGAATAAACTTTTTAAAATCCCTCAGCGGGTCAACCCCCGTTGTTTTTTCATGTAAGTATACCCCGCTCTGAGGGATTGCAATGCTGTTGTGACACAATCACAATGAAAGAAGGTTGCCCGGTGGGAAGTCGCGTCAGTGTTCAATCGAATCCAGGTTAAGAAACCTCTGGGTTAGAACCTTTGTTTGATTTAAGAAACTTATCTTGGCCCTAAATGTATACATTTTTCTCGAACTTTTATTGTAAAACCCCTATTGACTACTTTATGTCCGACTTGCATGTTCTTTAGAGGACTATAAGAATAACTTATCAATAGAAATGGACAATAAATAGAGTACAGATATAATCCACACACAATTTTGGGAAAAATCCTTCAATTTGTTTATTTTTAATTGCATTACTAAAACCTTAACAACGGTGCCTGTTTTGAATTATATATACATATATATTTTTTTAATTATTATTTTTTTTTTTAGGGGAAGGGGTATGGTTTGAATTTTAAAAATCCAAAAATTAATTTGTTATGAATAACAATTCAAAAATCCACAATTGTTACCAAAAATTAAATTTTTTTGAAAAAAGTTCCAAAATTCGTAGTTATTCACAAAAAATTGAATTTAAAAAAAAAATTCAAAAATGCAGTTTGTTTTTTTTGAGAAAAAATTCAAAACTGAAATTTCATAAATTAATTTTTTTGGAAAGTAATAAATTTTGTAGAACAAAAATTAGAAGAATTAAATTTGTTCGAAAAAAAATTGGAAAAAATATATTATTTGGATTTTTTTTTCGGGGGAGGGGGGTCTATTGCCCCTCCAGCCCACCACTAGTGGACGGCCCTCAAATATAAATATATATATATATCTGTAGATTTATGTTGTTTAAGGATAAAAGTGTTTTGCAAACGTCCAAAATTATAAAAAAAATATATAAATTGTATATTTAAAAAGTAGATATATTCTTTTAAAAACTTTTGGTGAAAGCAGATAAAAATAATAAAATTTCCCATAAATCTATGTGAAAAACAACACTTTATTCCCTTAAAGAAGAAATTTATAATCGTGTGAGGTTTGATATATACACTAATTTAATAAATTAAAGTATTAAGAAAAAATATAATTACTTTGAAAAGGCATATATAAACTGCATAAACATAATATTTTCACCTTATAATTAAGGATTACATTTTACCATGTTGTTTGAGGATTTAGAATATCTAACAAATAAATAACTCAAAATGAAATTGTGAAAAAAAAAAAAAAATTAAAAAAACATGAAAATTTCTTTGATCATAATATTGTGAACTATCGCATTCACTTTTGTAACTAACTTTTAATATGAGACTACTACATCAAGAAAAAAGAAGTAAAATAAAACTTTGCTATCATTTTCTTACAAAAGAAACATAAATTAATCAAAAAACCTACAAAGGACCCCATATTTGTGTAGAGACAGTATAAAAAAATACTGGAGTTTTAAAGAGAAAAAGGAAAAAAACTTCATTTTTTCTTTTCTACCTATTTTTACTCAATAAGAAATTACTAACATAAATTTCATGGATAAAAAATTACACTAAAACCTCAAATATTTTTTTATTCTGGTAAAATGATAATATTATAAAAATATGTAAAGTTTTTGATAACGTATATTTCCTATAAATTTTAGTAATATAAAACAGCTCAATTTGATGTTTATGTTATCATCACATTATATGCTTGATAAGAAATTGAAGTCGTTCATTCAATTAACTCTTTTTTTTTTGATAAGTCATTGAGAGTAGACCATGATTCAGGGTCTACTTTCACTTTGAATTTAATATATTTTCTTTTCTATTTCGATCCTAACTTCTCACATAAAACATCAAGAGTGACTTCATTTAATAACTATAAATGACCTCCGAATTGGCTTCAAAGTTTTGGGCAAAAAATGACCATTCTAATTAATAAGTATTTCTTTACAACCTAAGGAAGCTTGAACATTTTTCTGTTTGTTAGGTTAAAAAATATATAAATTGATAGACAGAATCAGTTTTTATGAGATGAAACAGTTTGTAGTCGCTAAAAAATAGAAGATTTAATGAATCTTCTTTTGCGTAGCGGTTTGAGGCAAAAAAATCTAGTTGACAGAGAAAATTTTTATAAACATCTAAAGAAGCTTGAATATATTTTTATTCATTGGTTAAAAAAATATAAAAGTTGATCCATGGAATCTGTTTTTATGAGATGAAGAAATTTGTACTCACTAATAATAATAGGACTGTTTTTTTATCTTCAAACTGTCGTCGACGCCTCCGGACAAAAATGTTCCTTTTAATTAATTGAGAATTATTTTTTTATATCTAAGGAAGCTGGAACATTTTTATATTTATTAGTAAAAAAATATAAAATTGATAGATGGAATCAGTTTTTATGAGATGAAAAATTGGTTGACGATAATAAATCATGAGAGGAATGTCAACTTTGTGTTATGCTCATTCTTTTCCGGTCACTGAGCCTCGTACAATTCACATCCAGAAAAGTGTAGATTCTGTGATTGAAACTACAACAGTCTTAAAGAAAAGATACATAATTTTAGTGCGATGATAATGATCAAACTCCATGCCTCATACTTAATACCCCAGTCCATGGAATTCTAGACACATGGAAAACTAACGCTTTTAATTTACTTTTTTTTCCTCATAGATTAGGTGCTTTGTTATTTAATTTTATTTTTCTTATACGAAACAACGAAATATGGTATTATTCCTCATTTGTATAATTTGGGTTGAATCCTTGATTATTCACGGAATATTCTAATAACCGTGAAGCCAATATGGTCAAGACTAGAATCATTTTTCTTAGTAGCTTCTACAAAGAAAATCGATGTAGTTTGATTTAACTGACTCTATAATTACTTTTTTGTATGATTACTATTACATTAATGATAATAATTAATAGAAGAGACAATTATTTGATCGTAGTTATATAATATATATGTACCTAATGCATTTGAAATCATATTTCAGATCTTTTTTCATAATGTCAGCCTGCTTTTGTATACCAAATTATCACAGTGGATACAAAAATGCACCAAAGGACCCTACTATGTCTTTACACTCGTTCCCTCATGATGAATGCTTAAAAAGTGCCTGGCTTGGAGCAATTCCTAGGCAATAAGGTGGAGTCTAGGCACTTTCTAAGAATTCAAGAGTTTGCTCTCTTCGTTTTCAAGACGATGATTTTCCTACAGAAAGTCAAGATAATCTCCAGAAGAGTAAAAAAACAACAAAAAACAACAGTTAAAATCGGTGGATCTGATCTCCTGTAATGGAGGAATCCTTCAATGTGCAGATGCCCCTTCACATCGAGGTCTGTGATAGTGACTTCTGACCTCATGAATAATTCCATCTATGCTCAATTATACATAAATTCCTTCAGATCTTTTACGGAATCATCGTATACTTCCACATATATGAACCAACTAGTTTTGTGCTATTGTCTTCGTAAATTTTGATTTGACGAATTTTTACAAAAATGAAAAATAAAATTATCATCTAAACAAATTTTTCCTGTAGATATGTTAGTATGTTATTTAAAGATTATTACACTATTTATTTTCTTTAAATGTATAATAATAAATACTATATTTACTATTAGGATGCTCCCCCACAGCAAAAGGGGTCTAAACAATGATGAAAATCCACTGTAGATTGGGCATGTTAAAAATAAAAATCAACCAAAAATCAACATGGTAATCTTAACAATTTGAAAAATGTTTTAGAAGAGAGAAATAATAATGCTCATGACGTTTCATTAGATAAGCTACAATCAGCTGTGACAAGAAAGGAAGGAGAAAAAGATATAAACAAGGACTTTTGCTTTAATTACTCCAATGGCAATGCCCAATTCTACTCTGAGTCCAAAGAGGACTTACAATTATAACTCTGCAACAAATCCTCAGGGTTACACATCGTCTTTTATGGGAACAATCCAACGTTCAAACAGTTTATATATAGGAAAGGATGTTCGCTACTCAGGAATTATATAATAATGACAACTGCTAAGAAAAATAGAATTAATTCTTTATACTACCAATTACAAGTTAGCGGGCCAGAAAAAAATAACATCGGATTTATATCATCGGGTCTAAACATTAATAGGAAATTACATGGGCCATTCTCAATGTGATTTCCCGCTCCCTCCTTGACGCAAGCAACGGGGGGGGGGGGTAACCCTGTGCTATTTATTTATAAATTGATTATATAACTTTATAAATACACTTGTAGGAACCACTTTTATTTTTTTTAATGGAAACTAGTTTGATAGAGAGAAAAAATGTATCTACATGCTGCAAGTATTCGTTGAAGAAAATATAATAATAAAGTCTACTATTGCAAAAATATCAAGTTTTTTTATATTTCTTGTATTAAGAATTACATTTTATACTTGTATTCAACAACGCCAAAGTTGGTATTTCAATACCAAAGGAGAGAGAGAGAGAGGCAAAATGTATTGAATAACAAAAAAAAATAACGAAATTATTTTTTTATTTTCGTAAAAAGTGATAAGTAAAAATGAGCAGTGATTTTTCGAGGGTCTCTTTTCTCTCAGTTTGGATTCTTTTCATATGTTGCCCTGGTAACTTAAAGACCCAAGATGTAGTTGCACGCTTCCAGGATAAAAGGAGCGGCTTGGAAGGGAGTAAAGGGCCTGCGCTCAACAATTTAGTTGTGGACAAAGTCACGGGTCTTGTTTATGTAGGAGCCGTTAATCGACTCTACCAACTCCATCCGGATCTAACAAGACGTTTAACAGTTGTTACGGGACCTCAAGAGGATACCCCTCAATGTTCCGTCATCCCTAAATGTCGATTTCCAACTCGACTTACAGATAATGTTAACAAGGCCTTGGTGATTGACTATGCTGAATCCCGCCTCATTGCTTGTGGATCCTTATTCCAAGGGGCCTGTAGTATTAGAAGTCTCAGAAACATCTCTCATGTGGAAAGAGAAGTATTAGAGTCTGTAGTTGCCAATAATGCAACTGCGTCGACAGTTGTTTTTATTGCGCCAGGACCTCCGAATCCACCAATATCACGTGTCCTATATGTTGGAGTTTCATTTACTGTGAATGGACCCTATAGAACTGACGTACCCGCTATCGCAAGTAGAAGTCTAGAGGGAGACAGACTGTTACAAATAGCGGAAATCAGTTTGACGACAGGAACCCGCATGCATATAAACTCCATAGTTAAACAAACTTATCCTATCAATTATATATATGGATTTAGCTCTGAAGGTTTCTCATACTTCCTTACTACTCAAATGAAACGCACTGAAGCATCACCATTTCATTCTCGATTGATTAGAGTTTGTCATGACGATCAAGATTATTATTCTTATACAGAAATTCCAATTGAGTGTATCAGCTCAAATTCATCAAAAAACTATAACCTTGTTCAGGCTGCTTATCTGGGGAAACCAGGATCTGATCTCGCATCTAATTTAGGCATTACAGTTCAAGATGACGTTCTTTTTGCGGTGTTTTCTGAGAGTGACTCCTCCGAAGGAGAAATTTCTTCGAAGCCTTCAAAAAACTCTGCTCTCTGCCTTTATTCTTTAAAGTCTGTTCGAAGAAAATTTACGCAAAATATTCAACGTTGTTTCAGTGGAAAAGGATCCAAAGGACTTGATTTCATTTCTACGAGCTTCAAGTGTATCAATACTCGATTTTTACAAATTGGGGAGGAGTTTTGTGGTTTAAACGTTAATACTCCCTTCGGTGGTGATCTACCTTTAACTGTCGAGCCTGTTATCACCTTTGACAATTCTTTACTAACTGCTGTAACTGCTATGTCTACCGGTGATTATACTGTTGCATTCATTGGTACAGGAGATGGCTACCTTAAGAAAGTGGCAGTTTCTTCTTCTAACTCTGGTTTGGAATACTCGACTATTCAAATTTCAAAAGAATCCAAAGTCAACCCTGATATCGCGTTTGACTTAAAGCGAGAGCATATTTATGTCATGACAGAAAAAACAGTTTCAAAAGTACGGGTTGAATATTGTTCTCGTTATACGACATGTGGTGAGTGTTTGGCAGCAAAAGATCCATACTGTGGTTGGTGTTCATTAAAAAACAAGTGTTTACTAAGAGGAGACTGTAAAAATGATACCATGAATCTCTTGTATTGGATTTCATACAAAAGTGGTCTCTGTACCACAATAACTCAAGTTAAACCTAAGGAGCTTCAGAGAACCACTTCAAGCATGCTTACTCTAAGTATAGATAATCTTCAATCTCACTCAGGTCAATTTATTTGTGTTTTTGCTACCTTGGGAAAAACACTTATCACTGATGCAACACTTACTTCAAATAAAATCACATGCATGACTCCCACTAATGACCTTTTACCTCTCATTCCAGCTAATGAGCATAATTATACATCTGCTCTCTCTGTCAGAATGTCAAAAGGCCCGGACCTTGTGTCAACTAATTTCACATTCTTTGACTGTAACACCTTTAATACATGCAGTTCCTGTGTCTCCTCTAATTTTCCATGCGATTGGTGCGTTGATGCTCATCGTTGTACTCATGACACGGCCGAATACTGCCAGAACGATATTCTTGTAAGAGCTAAGAGTCTTGGTCCATCAATTCGATCAGGGCCAGGGTTTTGTCCTCAAATAAATATTACTAGTGATGGAGGAAGTTCTGAAATACTTGTTTCCACTGGAATTAGTAAAGCTATTCGTGTAAAAATATATAATACAGCAAGTTTTATGGGTAATACTGGCTTTGTATGTCAATTCAATATTGAAGGAAGATCCACTAGTACTAATGCTCAAATGCTAGGAGATATTATTTACTGTGAGGATATGGAGTTTTCTTATACTTCTCGCGCTCCTAAAATGAATGCTCTGTTTGCTGTTATTTGGGGAGGTTCAAAGCCTCTGGACAATCCAGATAACATCCATGTTTTGATTTATAATTGCAAAGAAATGGCAGATAGTTGTGGATTGTGTTTATCATTGGATGAAAAGTTTGAATGTGGCTGGTGTGAGTCTTCTGGAATGTGTGAAGTCCAGGGCAAGTGTGGAAAGGATGCAACATCCTGGTTGAATCGTGACAAAACGTGCCCGAATCCAATGGTTAGTTACTTGTTCCAGATATATACCATATTCTATATTGAAAAATCTAAAATATTCCACGAGTTTGATTATGGTTGTACTTTTAAACTTTTTCCAGGTCCTGGATTTTCATCCCACCACCGGTCCGTGGGAAGGAGGAACTAACATTACAATTCATGGTATAAATCTCGGAAAACAATTCAATGACATCTATGGCGGCGTTACAGTTGCCGGAGTATATTGTGATCCCTATGAACATTTATATCAAAGAACGGAAAAAATAGTATGCAAGCTAGAAGGCCCTGGAACGCTGGAAAAAAAGAATGGGCCTGTTATTGTTCAAGTAGCAGACTTTAGAGGAGAAAGTACAGAGGACTATGAATTCATAGATCCTCAAGTGAAATATATTCGTCCTCTAAGTGGTCCTCAATCAGGAGGTACTCGAATCAGGATTATTGGTGAATATCTGAATGCTGGTTCACATATAGAAGCTATCATTGGAGATTCGCCTTGTCAAATAGTAGAGACTAGACCAGACATGGCCATTTGTATCACTTCCGCTTCCAAGTCACTTTCGAAAGAACCGGTCAAAATGATCTTTGACAAAGGTATACGTGAGTTGGAATGTCAAAAATATGAGTATGTCGAAGATCCTATTATTCATTCTGTATATTCTGGATCACTCGGGGGTGGAGTGCAAAAAATACTCAAAGGAATTGTTTCCGGAGGAATAAATATAACAGTCGTAGGACAAAACTTCAATTACATTCAAGAGCCTATATTCTACGTACATTATAAAGGCAAGCACTATTATTCAAATCCTTGTAATGTTGTCAATAATAAGAAAATGTTTTGCCTCAGTCCAAGAGTTGAATCATTAGTATCAAAAGCCTGGATTAATATAAATCAACCCGAGCCCATCGATCTAAATTTTGGATTTGTGATGGATAATGTAGACCGAGTGCAGAATATCTCAAATGTTTTGAATTCTTATTTCCTTCTGTATCCTGACCCAGAATTTCATAAGTTTGATGAAGAAGATGGAATTAAATATTACAAATTTGACTATTTAACTCTAAATGGGAAAAATTTGAACCGAGCCTTAAAAGAGTCTGATATAAAAGTACGGATAGGCAAAAAATTTTGTAATGTGACATCACTTTCATTAAATCAACTCACTTGTAGACCTCCTGAGACGAAGCCTGAACCCTTGACTGACATGTCTAATGATTTGCCTGAAGTTATTGTTATGATAGGGGATAATCTGGAGTATCGGATTGGTCATCTAAGTTATCCAAGTGTAAATTTTGCTTCTTTTTTCAATTAAATGCATCATTCTTTTTTTAACAATCTTAAACATTTTGCGATTTGATAACTATTGAGCTTGGATTGAACTATACATTGAATATTTTCTATGCAACTAGCTATGATTTTCCTCGTCAATATGTAATATGAATTAGTTATAAGGGTCTAAAAAAATTGAATTTTTCTGGGAATAGATATAGATTTTTGAATTTTTTTTCGAATAAGTTGAACTTTTTTGTGAATAGCTATGGATTTTTGAATTTTTTTTCCAAAACGTTGAATTTTTCGTAAATATCTATATATTTTCAAAAAAAATTTCACAAATTTAGTTTCTTGTGAATTTTCGATTTTTGTTTTAAAAAACTTGAACTTCTCCGTAAATAGCTATAGAGTTTTGAAATTTTTTTTTTTAAATATAATTTTTTGTTAATATCCTATTGATTTTTGAATTCGTTTTCCAATAAGTTGAAGTTTTTTTTGTGAATAGCTATGGATTTTTTAAATTAAAGAAAGTAATAATATTTGAATATTTTTTTCAAAAAATTCCATTTTTCTTTGAATAGCTATGGATTTTTGAAATTTCTTTCAAAAAATTTAATTTTTTGTTAAAACCCTATAGATTTTTGAATTCGTTTCCAAAAAGTTTAATTTTTGCGTGAATAGCTGTGGATTTTTTAAATTAAAAAAAAAAGAATAATATTTGAAATCTTCTTCCAAAAAAATTAATTTTACGTGAATAACTATGGATTTTTAAAAAAGGTTTTCCAAAAAATTAAATTTTTTGTCAATAATTATGGATTTTTGAAAAAAAAAATTCCAAAAACCAAGCCTCCATCAAAATATAATCCTGCTTACGCCTCTGAATATACGTTTATTATGACTATTTTTAATCCCTATAATAAACGATTTTTATCAGAATTAAAGGGTTTTGCACTTTATAGTGAGTAATTTTAGACATTTCCTATCTACATCTATAACTAATACAGTTGCACAAAAAAATATGTGTTGATAATTCAATTACTGTCGTTTCCAGTTAATGATACATTATTTATGTTTAACTTTTAAAAAGTTAGTCAACATTCCTTCATCTGATTAAAAAATCGATAAATTACATTAACATTAATAAATCACGGAAAAGTGTGGAAACTTTTTTGTAAGACGCAGTATATTAACAGGACTATTTATATACAATTTTCTCTCATAATTCAAAGTACTCTTATCAAAGTAAAATTGTTGTTGATGTTATCTTCTAGAAGTGACGACATATGGTCTTATATATAAAAATAATGAATTATGCAAGTAGATGTATCAGGCGTGTTCCCAAGATTATACATTGGGGCAGATTGGTTTTAGGAATTTTTTTGAAAAAAAAATCCAAATTATAAAATTTGGTTTTAAAATGTCAAATATTAAAGATTTTGAAAAAAATATTTATATATAACATTCGATATTTCTTTTTTTAAGTCCACGACTATTTGCATAAAATTTTCTAAAACCTATTGGCAAGTAATTTCAAAAATTCACAGCTGTTTAAAAAGAAAAAATGAACTTTTTGGAAAAAAAATGACAAATTAAATTTCCACTAGATTTATTTATTGGAAAAAAAAATGGAAATATTAAATTTTTTGGAGGAAAATTTCAAAAATACATAATTATGCCTAGAAAATAATTTTTTTTGGAGACAAAAGTAATAAATACATCATTATGCACAGAAAATAATTTTTTTTGCAGAAAATTTGATAAATTAAATCAAATTTCAAATATTAAATTTTCTTGTAAATTTTTTTTTTTTTCATAACTTTGAAAAGTAATTAATAGTTAAATGCCCGTAACAAATAAGAATCTGAATCGCAAATTTAAAATTATTTTCCCAATGCCGATCCTAATTCCAGAAAAAAACACCCAATTCTCTGATTCCGATTAATCGTCCCATCACTAATATTTGCGTAGTTTATTCACATAAAATTGATCAGTTAATTTTTAAGTAATTTTATGTTAAAAACAAAATTATTTAAAAAAAAAGAAAAAAGAAAATACTTTTTCTCGAATTGTCTTCACATAGAGAAAGAAATTGCTAGATGCAACAAAATGAAAGGATGATTAAGCCAAAGAATCAACTGACATAAGGGGTATAATATGACGTCAGATTTGTTCATTTTTCTGACATTAATAACACTATCCAACAAAATGAAGGTCTTCAAGCACCATCAGCCTGCAACCCACATTTATTATTGTTGTTTAAGCCGTAGAACACGAATATGATCATTAAAACTTTCAACTTTTACAGATTTGGCTCTTTTAATTTTTATTAAAAATCAAGTTTTTAAGAGTATAACTACTAAACTATAATATACTGGTATATCCACAGCTAAAACAATATTTATTTAATACCTTCACATACAAGTTACATTCGTTTCCGGAACGGAGTTCGTCAGTCAAAGTTATTTGTCTCAAAGGAAAATAACTTATTAAAAATCAAGTCTGATGTGACTCTCGCGTTCCGTCGCCCACTCTGAACCAGATTGAAGCTTAATCCAAATTCGTATATTGTGGCTGTTGTATCTCAAGTTATTGTTGTATTGTTGTAAGTGACTATTTGTAACATAGTTGTAACCTGAATGACATTTTTTCCCAAAGCTGCGACCATTGTCCTTTAATTCTTGAAGATTTAACTTCTACTATAATATAATATCATAGTTGTGCTAGGATTTACCCGTCTTATAGACTTCATTTCGAGTTATTTTATTAATAAATACTAAGACAAACTCCCTAATCCTTTTCCTAATTCCATTTTTTAATTCGTATTTAATATATGTTCGTTTCCCTTTTTTGTTTTTTGGATTTTTAATTTTTTGGTGCTATTTTCAAATTTACAACCCATATATGAAAAAAATAAATTTGAGAACCTGGGAATCGAACTTGTTTTATGAAAAAAATAATCAACTTATTAGGGAAATACAAACTTGCCCTCCACATCCCATTAATCTGTTCTGATCAGAGTTAACTATGGCCTTAATTGCGTAACTCAGAATTCTATACAGCTTTTATTTTAAGTTTAAAATCTGTCTCTGTTAGTGAAATAAATACCCTGGTTATACGTTTTTCTTGGCAGACGGACATACAAACAAACACCTATTATAATATTATATTATAATTGATTTACCCTGATAAAAATACATAGGGTATTTATCTTAAAAACGGAGACAGATATAGACTTTAAACATACAATCAAAGTTGGTCAGAATTCTGAGTTATGTATATAGGGCTATGTTTTTATTCTGATTAGATCAAACTCCTAGGCTTTTGATGGAAGTTTTTTTAATTTTATTTTTATTTTTTCATATAACAAGATCGATTCTCCGTATCTGAAAATTTTTTTTAAGGTATAGGATGTCTTCAAGAAAATGCAGCAATAAAAATTAAAAATCAAAAAAACGATTGTACTAACGGAAAAAAGGAAAATGTATATTGAATACGAATTAAAACAGGGAATTATGTAAATGACTACATTAAAGGAAGAAGATGATTACCGAGTTAGTCTTAGTATGTATATTCATACTGGTTGAAGGAGGACCATATATTTTTAATTGTTCTAATTATTTACTGGCCAAAGAGATGGAAGGACTTCAAATGCTGTACTTGGACAATTTTTACTAAGTTATTGAGTAATTGAAAGCATTAATAAAATAATTCGCAATAAATTATATATATTGGGTACGTCCCAGTATATGTATAAAGTAATCGATTGTGCGTAAAAAATGAGGAGTACCACTGAGGATTTGTTACAGAGTTATATGTGTAAGTCATTGTTGGAATTGGAGTAGAATTGAAGATCGAAATTGATGTAATTTCTGCATAAATCATCGCTAGATAAGGATTGGGGTTGTGTTTATTTCTTTCATCTCTCCCAGCTGTTCCCAACTAATTGATTGAAACGTTGTGACATAATCTCATCTCCCTAACATCATTCAAACTGCAAGGGTTTATTTATTTATGTTCATTCAGACTATGTTCATTTACCAAAAAAAAGAAAAAGAAGATCAAATTCAATATTTTCCTTTTACCCCAATTTTATCTAATAGATAATGGTAAAAAATACATTTTGATACCAAAATCATATCCCTAGCTTGAATATTAAGGAAGTTATAGCCAATTTATCATCGGAGTTTCATACCTTTTTTTCCTATTGTTTATGATATAACCAACACCCCAATCTTTGATCTAACAAAAAAATTTCAATAAAGAAACAATACTTTCTTAAGCATTAAGAGAATTGAATGAAATTTTCAGGAATGGGACAAAAGATATTACCTTGCTACTACTTGCAATTTTAAAAAAAAGTTAAAGGAAAAAGTACTTTTGTATTGGGCAGTAATACAGATTGAAGGTGCTAATGTCGGATCAAAACTAATGTACTTTTTATCAACAAATTGATCAGCAATTTTCCAAAATACAAGATAAATACATGATTTAACATCAATGTACCTTTTGTTTGATCCATTATACGTTATATGTGGTTTTAAGTCCTATCTTTAAGTAATTTATATTCCAGCAAATTTTGCTACTAATCAATGCAACGTATTGAAAAAAAAAATTAAAGCAACTGAAAAATTTGGAATTAAATGCACATTAAATATACATGACGTCCAATCGATTTGCCTCATTTAATATATGAAAATCCAGTATTACAATGGAGATTCTCAAAATACTTCTAGACTTTTGCCCTTGTCTTTTACAAGTTTTTTTCCGCAGAGTGAATCGGCATTTTGTACCATACCTATACTATGCTGAATTTCCAATCCAAATCCCTTTGCTGTATCTATGTATTTCTTTCTCTATGTTCTTATTTTTTTTAATTACTGAACTTTTCACGAAATTGATTAAGTAAAATCTTGTTGTGGGATTTTTGCTTAACAATGTTATTTAGGTAGGAATTAGTGACCCAAAAGTAACTCATGGGCAAAGACATGAATTAAGCATGGAATATATGTACATTGTACATACTTTTAAGTATACACATAAGGGAGATGACATTAATTTTATTACCACATCTGCAGTATTCTTGATTATATTGTCGTTGTAATTATGTATGTGGATATACTGTACACTGTAACTTCCTAATTAATAGTAACATTCCATAAAAAATCTTTCAGAATCTATCATAGAAACAAACTAGGTATATTTTTGTATTTTCTTTAAAAAACACCGAAATATGTTTGATTATATTTATAAGAATAACCATATCCTTATAAGTAAAGAGAGCGGGGATCAAATTGTCGCCAAAATATTTTTCTACAAAAAACAACACAAAATATACATTTTTTAACTTTTTTATTGAAAATTAAAACTATGACGAGCATATAGGTATAAAGTAGCCATTCATTCGATATAATCACCGTTGGCATCAATAACAGCCTCAATACGGCCTCTGATCCGGCCGCAGGCACTTCTGACCATCTCATTGTCCATGTTGCCGAATACCTCCTTGATGGAGTCCATCAGGCTGGCCTTGGTGCTATGGGGATGTCTGTTGGTATGTTTCTCGACATAGCCAAAGACAAAATAGTCCAAAGGATTAAGGTCGGGAGATTTAGGAGGCCACAAACCCTTGTTTACGACGTCATAAGAGTTCTCGATTAACCACTGCATGGAGATTTTGGACACATGGCAGGGTGCTGAGTCCTGTTGCCACACCCAGGGCCTGTTTCCGGCCTTCATGGACCTGGTAAGGTCATCCTCAACCATCTTCTTCACCTTTTCGACAAAGTCGGTATCCCTGACCTTTCTGTCGGCGCCCTCCTCCTTGGGTGCCCTCTTTATGGTGGCACCAACATCCCAGGTGTCCTCTAGCTTCATACGGATACGCTGAACAGTCTATAAATTCACTCCTAAGGTTGAAGCAATCGTTGAATTGGAGATTGCACCTCCACTATTAACCAATGCCATTACAACGGCGGACCTCGAAAGCTCCTCGTTCCACTTATAGCACTTTATCTCCTCATATGATGACTGCATGATGCTAACTGAACTACGTATCGTCAGCTGACGAGAATAGCTTTCCTATTTGGTAACTGGTTTTTTATTTGATAATGTCGTCTTCAAGTTATCAAGGTTTAAAGTAGGCGACAATTTAATCCCCGCTCCCTGTATATCGATATACTACATCAATATGACTTTAACCAGATAAGACCGAATTAACACCTTCTTCTTGACAATAGTTGTTAATAGTGTTACCTTCCATCCATCTATGCTATTTAATCTTTCTTCTCAAAGTGTATGTGGCAAATGATTGGAAAATAGCCAATATACAGGGTAGGGAAACAAAACGTGGACTGTTAATGAATGATTATTTTTAATTACTATGAAAAGGTTAAGTGGTTATTTTTTGATATTCTGCTTAAATCGTCTTATTTACATAAACAAACTTTACTAATCATTTAGTCATTTCATCATCATGAGTGAGAAACAACCAAAAAAGCACTGCATCTTAGATCTCCTTCATGCTGGAGTTGATATGATGAAGATGATAGACAAACAATGGCCTCTGATGGAAGGAAGATGCCTCCGTTCTTTTTCAAGGATGGACAGAAAATCGGCCAGGAGGTCTACTATAAGGCCCTTTAGGTACACCATCTTGCTATGACCCTAGACCAAATACCCGGAGGGTAACTACGTGTAGACTCAGGACGGTGACTTTTCTCACACGGCCGTCTTTTCTCAGAAGTTATATGCAGATAACATAGCTCGATTCTGGTCTAAAGAAACTCCCCTTCCTCACCAAATTGGAAGCCAATACACTTCTCTGTATTGGGCACTTTGGATAAGGAAACAAACAGGACTACACACACAAATGTGGACTCACTTAAGACCTCCATAGTGGCTGCATGAGACAATTTTTCGGAGGAGTTTGTCATCAAGTCCTACATGGCCTTCAGGCGACGTGTAAAGTCTGTGATTGAAAATGAAGATCGACATATTGATTAAAAAAAGTTTTGCAAAAACTTTTTCAACATGTTTTGTAAATATTATTGTTTAGCCTATTATTGAAATCATAGAACTATTGATATTTTTCTAAATCCCTTCCTCGAGTCCACGTTTTACTGCCCTCCCCTGTAGTTCCCATCTTTAAGAAGGAAGATCCTCCTGATCTGTCTAATTACAGACCTATATTTCTTTCAAGTCATGTAGGTAAAATAATGGAGCGGATCGTTAACCGGAAGCTACACTCATTCTTTCAACGTAATAAATCAATAATATCTTAACAACTCAAAATAAGATGGCTTTTTCAACCTCTCCTCCATTGATGACTCAAAGAGATTAAAAATACAACTAACATTATATTTATTCATAATGAGTAATACAGTGCTATATTTACAGTGTTTGGTTTATTTTCGTATAAAATCATGGGAAAGATACACATTGCACAATGTTACCAAAGTAACTACTGAGCTACTAAGTCCGAAAGTATTGAAACTAGTAGTAACAATACTTATCTCAGTGATTTAAAAAATTATATAAATCATCTTTTCTGATTTAAATTCTGTCTGTGATATCCATACCGAATCATTTAACTGGAATGTTACATGTAGAATCCTTATAAATATTAATAAATGTGTCTTGCTTCCTTTCTCCAAAAAAGAGTTCATCTACACAAGTCTTCAGGTGGTAGATGATTACTTAGACTTATGAATTGATATCTCTCGTGATTTGAGATTTAAGAGGGATATATGTACATTGCATTATATGGAAGGCAATATGATACTTGGGAAATTATAAAAAGAAGCTTCAAAAACTAGTTACCCTTCGTTTACGGTAAAACTATATAAACTTTATGTACTCTCAATTTTAATGTAGGCATCTGAGATCTTGAATCCTTCCAGAAACTACTTGATTAAGTCCTTAAAGAAGGGGCAACCCAGGTTTTTGTCGTTTTTTCCGTCATTGGGAGATAACGAGAACTATGAATGCAGACTTGGCTTCATCACTTTGTCTCATAGACGTCTTATTAAGGATATAATTATGCTCCACTGAACTTTAAACAAAAATATAAGCCTATCTCCCCACCCTGCATACAAAATAAAGTCTATCTCTTCCACGAAACGAGACTCTCTGCTAACACCACCATCTACATCCTAAAACCAAAGATTGACATTTTTAAGGATAGTTTTTTTTACAGATGGACTAGTCTTTGGAGTACAATTCCTTTTGCTTTCACCAGGGAAGTAAGGCTGACCTCAAGCAATTTTTAGTCGATTTATTTTTTGTGTGACACGTATTTATATGTATATATATTACATTTGGGGTTATTTCATTATTTTGATTGGGTTTTTTTATGTCTGTGCACTGCCACGTTCTTTATAAAATTTTAATATTCGAATTTTAAATGCATCACTTTTATTAAGAATGATAATATTTATATTTTGTAAACACTAAATATAAGTCGAACTTTCAACTAGTTGTTGTTGCTAGTTGAAATAAAAGAAAATAAATAAAAAGAAAATATTTATATTTTTCCAGTATGTAAGAAAAAAGAAACCAAAAATGAACATGGTTACGAAGAATTCTTGTGAACAGCTTAGATGTCATGTAAACAAGTAAATTAATCTTAAACATATAATGTTCTAATTTGTTATAAAATGATACATTGACAATGGAGAGAACCAAATAAATAAATAAGAAGTATTGAATAAGTCTTGAGCCAGGTCTTTAACTGTATTTTTGAAAGGTTTAGAGAGTTTTCAAAGATAAAGTTGTGATCATTAATGAAAAGTTGTTGTTCCTATCTTTTAAACAGGACATTGCAAACAAATATATCTCACTTATGGACAAAGATAGAAATAAAAAGGTGAGAGACTGCAATTTTGATCTGTGCCTGCTATTACGCCTCGGACATTGCCATATCACTAAAGTAGCCCCAAGTAGCCCATCATGATGTTTAAGGTCAACACAATGACTTCTGCAACTCTCCATACGGAATTGTTGATATTTTTGAGTCTAAAATGCCCTCTCTTCCAACATCTTTGACGTACTTCTCAGAAGCCTTTACCACCTTTGACAAGATATATCCGTATAGGGACTTCTGTTTTTGCAAATTGGCCCATGAACATGGCCAGGGTGGTTCTCATAAGAGTATTTGACAGCCTGGGACGCTAGCTAGACAATGTTACATTTTTAAATACTTTTTCACGATAAATAATATGATTTTTTGCAAAAGAACAGATGTTTCACTCAATTAAGTCAAATTGTTTTAAATCACTTAATACTCAAATTCCCATAATTAAATTACCTAATTTCCCTAATGGGATATCCCTTTAGATTGAAGTAAGCAACAGTTGATGTTATTATATATACCCAGGGGTGCACATTTGTTATGTTAATCGATATTAAATTAATATTAATAGAAGAAGATGTATGAGTAATATAATTGTGGACATTTCAACTTTATAGTGTGCTTCAGAAAACTTATATTTAAGTAATTTTTATAAAAATGAAACTATTCATACATGGAATATACATGGAATATTCAGGTATTGCATTGTCCTCATGTAGAGTTTTGTCTATCCTATATAGTATTAAAATAATTTATATGTGTAACTGATGTTCGTCCTACTGGTTAAAACAATGATAAAAACTTCAAAAACGGGGACTGATACAGACTTACAACATAAAATAAAAGTTTTTCAGAATTATTTAGTGAGATCAGATTCTTTCTTTTTTTGCTAATAGTTTAAATGTTTTTTATTAAAGCAGGATTCATTTCCCGTGTCTCAGCGTTATGGATTGTTGATTCGAAAATACACCAAAAAATGAATGATTGTACTAATGGAAAAAGGGAGAACGTATATTAAATAAAAGTTAAAAAAAGGGATTTGATAAATGAAGAAAAAAAAAGATTAGCGAGTTAGTCTTAGTATGTATCTTCCTTATGCTTGAAGAAGGGACATGTAAAGGTCATAATAAATTATAAAACACAAGGTCAAGCATTTGAAAAAGTTGCTTTATAATTACCCAAATCATTATTTTCACATTGTCAATTATATGTTGGATTTTCAAGAGTGTCAAAAGGGGTTGCAGGTTTTTATTATATTTACATCAAATGGACAGACAAACAACCAAAAATATTGTACATAAGCAGGTTTTACAGTAGAAATGTACATATTTTATATTCCTAGTTTATAAGAGATCGTTTTACTTTAAAACTTTAACATAAACAAACTAAAAATAAATCAAATCTGTATAATTTTTCATTGGTTATCTATCAAATAGTGTGTTTGTACTAGTCTTTTATTTAAAATTATTCATCTCATTTTGTGGTTGCAACTTGTACAATATTGCAATTTGTATATATTTACATTTCAAAATTGTTTATTTCACTTCTACGTTCGTTGTAAAATCTATTAATTTTCTTTTTTTTTTTAGCTAACGATAATACATTTATATTTTACGTTTACAAACTATAATGTTTTAAATGTTGACCGTTATAAGCTTTAACCATCCCTACTCGTCGAAAATGAATAAATCATTTTATAGTTGTTGTACATATGTACAAATAAACATGACAGTTTCACACTCTGAGAAAAGCAAAATGACAAAAAAATAATAATAATAATGATTATTCTATTTTCTTTGTTGCTGTCCACAACAGGGCATCTTATATATACTACACGTATTATAAATATATCTTCAAAAAAAACCCTTATCTTTCCAATCATAGAAATATAATGAACAGAGTCCACTCATAAAAGAAATTAAGTGTTCGCACAGGGAAGGTACATATTGAGTGGCGTCCGCAGGAGGTGGGCTATCCAAATTTCCAAAAAAAATAATTTTTTCAGTTTTTTTTTCCAAAAATTAAATTTTATATAAAAAACGATGGATATTTGATATTTTTCCTAAAAAAAGTAATATTTAAAAAACAATTTCAAAATATTTAATAGTTATAATTTTATTTTTGAAATTTATTATCAAAAAATTTAATATTTGAATTTTTTTATCAAAAATTTTATATTTATAATTTAGTTTTGTAGTTATTTAGTGAACCGCTGTTGATTTTGAATCTTTTTGACAAAAAATTTAATTTTCTGTGAATAGCAATGAAATTATTTTTCAATTTATTTTTTTGGTGTATAATAGTGGATTTTTTTTTTAAATGTTATATTTGAAAAATCAATAGCCACAAGACCCTGAAATCAAAAACCTCAAAAACCAAGCCCTCCCTATGGACGTCCTTGATATATACGAAGAAGTATTAAGTAAATAACTAACTTTTTACTGAACATCTTTTTTTTATGAAATGTTTATATAGACGTCGCACATAATATGGAGCTTTCAAAGTAAAAACAAAGAACATCACTAAATATGTATGTATATTAGAAAGCAATGAAAAACGATGAGTACCGGAGTAGATTTTCGATAAATAAAGTTATTTGAGAAACTTGCTCAAAAACGTCAAAACTTTCCCTATGAAGAAAATCTTTAAATCCTTAGAAATGTATATATTTTTTGTGAGCGAAGTTAATACACCCTAAAAGCTTGGCATTGTCTTTGAAATATTTCAAAAAGGTAAAAAGAAATCAATGAATATTTAAGAAGGATAGTTTTGAAGGAATAAAGTTTCATTTTTCTACTTGAGACACCTTAAAAACAATTTGGGACGCATTGATGAGGGTAAACGCTCAAAGGTCGGACAGTGATGCTTTGATTGTTAAAATGCTTTGCAGTAAACTGAGATCTTAGATTTTAACGGGGATCCTAAAACAGCAATGAAAACACATTTGTCTATGGGCAGTTTAAAAGATCCTTGAATTTTAAAGAGAAAAACAAGAAGACTTCAATTTTTCTTGTCCAGCTATTTTTATCTAATTAAAAGTTACAATGATAATTTTCACGGAGAAATAATTACACTTAAGCCTGAAATATATATTTATTCTGGTAAAATATTAATATTGTAAAAAGTATAAAGATTTTGATAACGTATTTTTTCTATGAATTTTATAAAATTAAAGCCACGTAATTTGATGTTTAAGTCATCATCACATTAAATACTTGATAAAAAATTCAATTCTCACTTTGGATTTGTTATAAATTTTTTGTCTCTTTCTATCCCAATTTCTCGCATAAAAAATCAAGAGTGACTGAAAGAAAATGGCTCAATGATTGATTATAAGTGTTCGAATATAATCTTAAATAGCGGGCCTCCCCATTAATTATTCGAAAATATTACAAATATAATTTAAAAAACCATATTTTGAGAAAAAAGTTAATTTTACGGAATAAGTTCTCACAAAAAGTGTTTCTAGAATATTTTATACTCCTCTTAAACGTTTACTTCTTAAAGTTGTTGTATGGACAAATAAAGATGACAGCTCCACACTCTGAGAACAGCAAAATGACAAAAAATAACTAAATTGTTTCCAATATTGAATGACCTCACTCTACAAAAGCAAGTCAGCAGTGGAAAAAATAAATTTTGTGAATAGGTATAATTTTGTCTAAGCAATTGTAGATTTTTAAAATTATTTGCCAAAAATTTAATTTTTCAAATATTTTGATACAAAGTTTTTATTTTTGCATCTTTTTTCAAAAAAATTCCAAAAACCAAGCCTCTGCTTTTGCATTCAAATGTCTCCAGATAATTAACAATTAATGTAAAGGAATTTAATCTCATTAAAATAAATATATTTTTATCTATTGCATAATGAGAATAATTAATTTTTGAATTATAGAATATGGAAAAGGTTTTTTTAATATAAATTTTGACTATAAAGAATATTTAATGAGTAATTATCTATTTATATGTATAAACATAATGTTGTGTTATGTTTCAAATATCAGTTAAGAACATTAAAATGCCAATTCCATTCTTTAATATTTTAAATAATAGTAAAATAATACAATTTTGCTATCAGGGGTGTCTGGTGGCACAGAATATAGCGTAGTGAAAAATCGTACGAGAGATAGATTTAGCATTAAAATAATACTATTTATCATAACCATAATAAAAATGTGGGTTTTTTTGTTAACTGTCAAAAATTCAAAAATAAAATTTCTAATATAAAATTTAAAAAAAACAAAACAAATATAGCTACATAGTTATTCACAGAATGGAATTTAAAAAAAAAAAAAATTAAATAAAACTTTATATGTTACATTTTCGAAATTTTTTTGGGTGATAATTAAATTAAATACTAAATTTTCTAGTTTAAATTCCTTAATTTGGAGGAAGGGGGTGATATTTTTTTTTCATAACTTAGAAATCTAATAAATTGTTAAATGTCAGCAATAAATAATTTTAAATAAGGATCAAAATCGTAAATTAAACATTTTTCCCCGATTCCGAATAATCGTTTAATAACTAATAAGAATAATTTTCTATTTTTTAAAACAAAACAATAAATTACTCATCCCTTAAATGAGTTCTTTATTTCATTATAAAGTTATTATTATTTTCAAAAGAAATTTCTTAAAAATTAATGAATTATTATTGACATTAACTTTTATATTCCCTAGAGATGGTTCATCTAAAATGTGAAAGTAGAAATAAGTTTTTCATGGGATAAGTTTATTAGTTGGTTAGTGTAGTTGGTTTTCTAATTTTTCTTATTCTCAAAAATATTTCAAAGTGTACTGAAAAAACTAAAAGTTTGACGAAGAAAAAACTTATAACAAATTTCCAATTAGCACGTCAAATATATCAAAAAATAAAATACCGAGCCCCAAACCATTTTTGATTAACCCTCACTATATCTCTTTATATTTTCTAGTGTTGGGGTGGGGATAGAAAATCATAGACCGTTATGATTTTTAGTTGACCAAAACTAGTGATGGGACGATTAATCATAATCGGAGAATGGGAAGTTTTTTCTGGAAACGGAATCTGGAACATAATGTTTAATTTGCATTTCCAATTCTTATTTATAATTATTTATTACACTTCTAAGTTATGAAAAAAATAGTAACCCGCCACCCCCAAATTAACGAATTTATTTTTGCTTTTTACAGGAAAATTCAATATTTTATGTTATTTTTAAAAATTTGAAATTTGATATAATTTAATCTTCTGTCAATAATTATGTATTTTAATCTTTTTTTCAAAATATTTTATATTATAAATTTAATTATTTATTTTTGAACAGCTGTAGATTTTTGTATTTCTCCCAGTAAATAGCTGTGGATTTTGAAAAAAAAAAAAAATTCCAAAAATGTAATTTTTTGAAAATAGCCATGAGTTTTTGAATTTTTTTTCCATTAAATGTAATTTTTTGTTAAGAGTTGTATATATTTGAAGCAAAAATTAATTATTAAATTGTATATTTGAAATTTTTTTTTTAGAAAAAAATAATTTTCTATGGATAACTGAGTAATTTTGAAAAAAATCTTCATGAAGTTTAATATTTGAATTTTTTTCTTGTTTTTTTTTAATTGCTATAGATTTTTGCATTTTTTTTCCAAAAAAATTTCTTTATTTTTAATAGCTGTGGTTTTTATTAAAAAGTTTATTAATTTTTGAAGCATATACTTTTGGAATTTTTTATGAATAGTTAGGGATTTTTGAAAAAAAATTAAAATTTTAAATTGTATATTTGAAATTTTTTCAAAATATTTTAATTTTTGTATGTTTTTTGTTTTTTTGAAAAATATTCAAAAAACCAAGAAACCCTCCTCCGCCCAAAAAAAAAAAATAGGCAAAGATTAAAACAATTTTACTTTCTGAGCGAAGTCCGGAAAAAATCCTAGAGACATTACCTTTTCATAAAACAGTAATAAAATTGGACCCAAATAAAATGAAAACTTTTATAAAATTCATACGTAAGCCCAGATTGATCAGGTGCCTTGTTCTTTTAGCGTCCTTGATAGCTGACTTGATTTTTGTCAATGTATATATGAGCTTCGATTTGGTTGTTGCCCTCATAACCAATCACACGCTCGTTGTCGGATTCACATCTCAATTTCTTGCAAAAGATATTTGCTATTTAACATCTTATGCGCAGAGTAAAATTTTCACTGTCAATAAATCTGTAGAGTTTCGAATAATAAGATAAAATTTGATTTCATACAAATACAGGATCATTGGATGTCACACCAGATTCCCTAAGGACAAATCATTGTTTGAGTTTCTTTTAATCTCTTGTTTTAAACCATTCAACCTGGAGTTTGAAAGATCATCTATATGCTCTATTTTGAGCTTGACACGATGAAGAAGATCAGCTTTGCGATAACTATGATCTATTTTATAATATTTTTCTTGAGGAGATATTAAAGCTTCATTGATATTTTCGACTTGATTAAGACGTTTTCTTATAATTTTGGCTTTTTTAGCTCCAGCCCTACGACAACGTTTTTGATTAACTTAAGCATCTTCTTAACGCTAGCAAAAATGTCATCACCATTTGTTAATTCAGATCTGGCAGTTTCAATTATTGAAATGATCTTATTATTAACCTCATGATCGTCAATTAAGGTAGGATTGAGTTTCCAAGATGATTTACATGTTGGTATCTCTGAACTGGACTAGACCAAACTCATTTCTCCTTTAAAGAAGCTTGGGGTGAACAGGTCTCAAGTAGAAAATCGCTCTTGATCTGTCTTACAAAAAAATCAGTCTCATTTAAATTTGGTATTTTTTATTTATTCTACAGATGAATTGTTGATGACGTAAATGGTGTTTAAAAATTGTGACACATAGACCCATAATGACGTCATATGAAGTTAAATGTGTTGCACAAATCACATTTGTCAAGATTGTTTTTATGCTGATGCCCGCATATGTACCTTATTCTAAGTAAGAGGTCCCAGTAATAGGACTGGAAATTAGGTGGCTGATATGCTAGCCAGAGTTGGAACTCTAAATCGATCTCCTACACGAATTGAAGGTATCCATCGGGCATCTCTTAGGAGGAGGTCTATGCCCATTAAATAGACAAATAGGAGACACTTTGGTAGAACCCTGACTATTGCTATCAAGTCTGTGCGATGCCCCAAGAGTTATACTTGGGAGGTGGAAACATCTCTTAGATTTTTCGAAAGGAAAACTTAACTCTTTGGCTCAGTTTACCACTGGGCATTGTGGCATTGTCTCCTATGTCGACACTATCAGCAAGAACTCAGCCAACTATGTCGTGGGTGATGTTTAAGAGATGAAAAACCACTTCATCTGGTTTATGAATGCCCTAAAATTATAATTAAACGGATACATATTTTGTAGAATTCTCGACGTGTTCAAGAACATTCCGTCTCCAGCTTCTCCAGTTTCTTAATGAATTCTGATGCCGGGCACTGGCTGAACAATGCACTATCCCTAAAAAATGTTTACGACGGACTGCAGTAGGAGACCTAATTGGTAAACTATTTGGAGGTTATCAAGAGTTAAAGTTATTTTAACATGGGCCCGTACTGATTGTATATCTTTATATGCCATGTAGCAATAAATGTTTTAAATAAATAATTGTATTTTTATTCCTGAATTTCGAATAAAGTTTTTGCACCATTAGACTAATCTATATCATATATTATTTAATGAATCATACATACCTTTGCACGAAGAGAAGCAAGTGCTATGTTAACATTTTTTTTAAATTATATAATTTTATCTTCTGCGGGTTACATCTGTAATCTAATATCCTACTTACTATATGTGTAGTGCATGATATGTGCTTTTAAACTATCTAGAGCCAAGGTGGGCTATTTAAAACTGAGAAATAATATGGAAAATAGTTTTATGATAAAGGGATAAGCAAGGTTAATAGAAATACAAAGTTATACCAAAACGCATTTTCCTACAAATGTTTGACTTCCACCATGCTTTTTAATAATCAAATCAAAGAGTATAACTGTTTCCAAAAGTAACTTTATACCTATAAGTAGCCTTTCTTGACTCTCAGTGTTGGAACACCACTGTTAGACTCTATGACACTGTCTGTCTTGCCAAGAAGTCGGTACGCTACACCAAATTGAAAATTCTAGCAAGCCCGACAACATGTTGTGATAACCTTGTATTTCTATTAATCTTGGGTTAACAAGAAAATTGGAAAGTTTAACATTGTAAAAGAATAACTTTATTTTGTTTATTAAAAGACAATTTGCAATATTTGTACAATACACTCGTACATATTATACATATACATGAGATTTTTTTGCAAATATCACAACAAATATTGACATGTTTTTCCTTCTATAGCTCAAGTATATTTTGGAGGATTTTAAAATAAAAACATTTTGTGAGAAGTTATTAAATTAATATCATTCCATATTTTTTGACAATTTTAGTATTTATTTTTCAAGACATCTAATTTATTCAAAATAAATATGATTCTTCTCAACACAAAAGTAAGCTGAATTATTTTTTCTAAAAAGGTTAACTGTCTGAGTATATTAACTAAGACAAAAAAAAATTCCATTCCACTCAATAAGTTTTTTTAAACTCGTTTCTCTAAATAAGCTTGTGGAGTCGAGACGAAATCCGAGAAGATCCTAAGTTGTCCCAGCTACATATTTTCCATTTAATTTTAAACACAGCTCTGTTAAGTGATGAAATTTAATAATGACGTCGTTTATCTTTTATTGTTTACTATATGAAAATGTCGCTGAAATGAACAACGCTGAAAAAAGCTCGCCCAAATAAGTAATTGCTCAAATGAATGTTCCTATGATGACACCTGCTGAAATTATCGTTGCTCAAAGGAACGGACACGGAATTATGAATGATCTTGAGTGATTATGTTTTGGAGAAATAGTTCTCATAATAGAGATTTTTGATGACCCTGGGTATTTTGTTTTATCTAGGAATAGAACCACATACCAGGGTATCATTATTGACATTAAGAGAATTTCCAATTGTAAGAATTAGAAATTATATTAATCGATTGGTTCTCTAACTACCAACTCTGAAAGTATACAGATCCCATTTTTAAAATTAGACAGAATGTTACGTAAAAATTTTGAATGACCTTTTAAATTGATAAAATACATGGTTTTTTTAAATTATCGTTATGTTAAGAAGGTATTTCTAATTTTGATATTGATAATATTCCATTAATTAAATACTAACGGTACTACCCGTCATCACATGGATTTATTAAGAGTCTAATAACAAGAAAATGTTTCTAATTTTCTATCATAAAACGAGATTTAAGTAGTAAAAATTTAGAAAAATATCAATAATATCTCTGCTTAATACTCAGTACCAAAATAGTATATTTATTTACTTGCCACATCCTTAGGAATAAAATAATTATAGTTTGAAAACAATTGAAGCAATTTTGAAAAAATATTGCTGTAATATATACTTTTTATCTAAATGCTAAATTTAATACAAATCTCATATTTTAATTTAAATAGATCATTTTGAGGAATAAGATGAAAAAGTTATGATTGTCATGATATTTAAAAAAAAAATTAATGAAAAAATGGTGTAAAATCAACCCTTTGGAGGTTATTTTATTGTTTAAATAAACACAATTCTAAGAAAAATTTCCTATGATACCAAATTGTAAATAGATTATCAAGAAAGACGGCTTTATCAGATACCTTTTTAAAAACATATACACAAACCTACACATACTTATTTGTATATTAATTTTACATTTTTTCAAGGGCAAAAAAGAACTTTTTTCTTGGTTGTAAATTTCATTTCTAAATATTTAAACTACAGAAAAACTAATTTAATTTAAATTACATACATATATGTACATATAGATACACATTTTCCTTGTGGTAATAGGGCTGTAAGGATTATTCCTGTATACTCTTTTATTAATTCTACGTTTAGTATGTATGAATGTAAATACATTATTAACGATAACATGACTTATGGCATACTGTTGCAGAGGTTATTGGATTATGTGAATGGAAACAAAATAAATCTTTGTGAAAGTGACAATTGTTGTTTAGGTTTGTATGTAATCTTTATCTGCGAAGGAAAATATATCCTACTTCCAAATACATATTTTTATGTACTGAGTGTAGAATGGACATGTTAAAAATAAAAAGCAACCAAAAATCAACATGGTAACCCTGACAATTTGAAGAATATTTACGAGGAGAGAAAGAATAATTCTCATGACGTTTCATTAGATCAGTAAGAATCAGCTGTGACAAAAGAGGAAGGAAATAAAGATATAAACAAGGGCATTTGCTAGAATTACTCCAATGTCGATCCGCAATTCTAATTTGAGTCCAAGAAGGAACTCCCCAACAAATCCTCAGGGTTACTCTCTGTCTTTTATGAGCCCACATACTCGTTGTTACTTTGTTATTTAAATGTTCCATTCTCACAAATTGAATAATATTGATAACAGCTTTAGAAAATTAAAAAAAACCCACACATTTTCAGTTTGCTACTGGTTGAAGAGCATTATTATGATAAAAGGGATATTTTAGGCAAGGTATGTGGAGTTAAATATTATATCTTATTAGGACTAATAAAACAGCGTCCTTTTTAAGAAATTTTCAAGTACCAGCAGTCCTAAGGGCTGATAATTACTGGTTTCAAGGACTGACAGTCCTAAGACAAGACTTGAACCAATAAATTATGATCCTTACACAAAACTAATTGTAAATATTCTTTTATTCTACTGGTCTATTTAGAAGATGTTTAATGTACGTATGTACATACAATTGTCTAAATTTATAGGGATAAGTATTCCTAGATCCAATTACTTACATATGGAATGACCAATAAATTCTAAAATACATTTTTTTTTTTGTTTCAATGATGGAAATTTCTTATAATTTTATTGCTTCTTTTAGTATTTATTGTTTAGTATAATTTATATAGTATTATTAGAGTAATTTTTTTATCTTGAGAAATAGCAGCATACAAAACTGTGTAAATTGAAGTAATCAAATCTTAATTACATTTGCAAATATTTACGCGTTGCTTTAAATACTCATAATGAACAACATAGTAATAAGTAATTGAACTACAACTTAACTATTTAAAAAATGTTACATTTCCACTTTGTATGATGGCACCAGGATAATTGCCCTATGGAATATTGTCATCATAAAATTGCCTCGCGGAAAATTCTTCACCATCTACAGATGGGTCTGGCCCATATAAGTATTCATTGATAGTTTTATCATCAGTAGATTGTCAATAATAAAATAACCCTCGTAATCTCCCAAATTGCCCCTCAGGCACACAGAGTTAGTGAAGGATACACTTGGAACCTCAAGTTAAGTAAAAAACTTCCGTTTCTACTTTAATTATCCTTCCATAGAATCGCTAATACTCCAGGCCAATGGGGTTTGTACAATAAATTTGGGACCTTGCAGCCGATTATAAGCCTTAAAAGAACCATAAATAACAACTCCTAACTTTCTTTTTTTACAATGGCAGATTCGACGCCCGCTATTTATATTGCGGATGGGAACATTATCTACAGATACTTTGAAGTGATTTCCATGGTACATATACCCGACCATCCTTCTTTCTATTTTAGTAAAGTCGTCTTTTCCCGTTAGAAGAACCCTTCCCCTAAAACAAAGAGAGAGTTGGGCAGCAAAACGTGGACTGTTAATTTACTTTAGTTTTCCCATTATGGTTGAGTTATTCTTTTTTGACATTCTTGTTCGGCCATCCGTTATGCATAAACAAACTAAAATAAACATTTCGTCATCTTGTCATCATGCGTTAGCATGAAGCTAAAAGGTAGCGCATCTCTGATCTCCTAGATGCTGAAGTAGAAATTGTGAGGATTATGGGCATGATGAAGTACTCCTGGAGCCCGGTTTTTAAGGTGGGCAAGAGAAATAATGATGGCGAAGACCTCTTCAGGAAAGTAAGATGTGGAGGGCATAGTTTAAAGAGATTATTCGGAGATCCTGTCTAGCTTAGAGAAGAAGATTATGAAGAACCCCTCCAGATCGATGAATCTATGTTCATAAGGCCAGGAGGATCAAAAGTACTCGTTCTGCTGCCCAACTCTGTATAGTATCATTGCAGGCAATTTTCCGCAAATGACAATATTCGTCCAGGCATTAAATATACTTTGATTTTATCGAAACCTTTATTTTTTAGTAAAGATATATTTACATACAAAACAAATCTTTTGACATGATAGGTGCCCTTTGTTTCGGAGTGACAGCTTTCCCGCCTCTTTTAAGAATGATGGTGATTATAGAATATCTTACCTGAGTATCAAGTATTTCACATTACTTGGGTAATCTATGTATGTTGTAGAGGTTAAATATTACAAGACATTGGATACACAAAAAGTAATGACTCTTTATTCTTGTATGCTCTATTCTTCTGGTAACTCAGGAAAAAAAAAATGTTTTTATAGGCATCAACTTTTTTTCCTCCTCTGCTCTCTTTCTCTTTCTTATTCTTCTTTTTTTTGGGACGATCTTGGAAAATGGGAAAGGAGAAGAAGGAGGAGAACTGTTCCTTTTGATGATTTGATGCTACAAAATTTGCAAATATGTAAAAGGTCCAAAACTAATTATTACAACATTTGTTGCAGTACACAAACGTGATAATTCATAAAAACATTTTTGAAGTTTTTAATAAATATGTGTGGGGATAACATAAAAACAAATGGGATTTTTTTGATGAAACAGAAAAAACCGCATTATGAGTTTTTTACTTCAATGAATAACCGAAAAAGATTTTCAAAAGACAATTTAAACACAATATTAAAACCCTGAAAAGCTGTCCAACAAGTTACTAATATGATAGATGTTCAGTCAATTTGATTGTGTGGTTTTTGAACTTTAAATCAAATTGTGATATCATCAATATAATCAATTTCAGTTGGTGAGGCTTGTTCTTAACGTAAATACTTATACACTCTTCTTTACAAATAATTTTTACTTCACAAAGTCTCAGTATATTTTATAATCAGTGTTACCAAATAACCGATTTTTATAAAGTTCAGTTAACCTTAAAAACCGTGCCTCCTAAGGACTTTATCACTTCTTTAAATCAATTTAAATTATCGTATTCATATCAATAGATATGTTTATCATACAGAGGCAATATTGAGAAAAAGTATCCTAACTTGCTATTAATGTTCTCACCACACATATAAAAAATTATATATGTCGCCCGTCAACATAAAAACAATCTTGAAAAATAATATAGAAAACACGAACATCTCAATATAATTTTTGACTTAATATAGACAAGGCCCAAGAATTGTATCCATAGTTTAAAATTTTATTTGATTTAAGATACTTATATGGGTTTTTCAGATCAAATATATCAATTTCTCATTCTATTAATTTGATGATCAATTTAGACTGCTTTAAATGGAATTTGTGATACAAACAAAGGATTAATAATATTTATTTGTTTAAACAAATTAAGAATAATTCACTCAAGACTACTTATAAAATCTACACTCAATTTTGATAAAAATTATTCAAGGTTGTTTTTATATTAATTTAATATTATATACAACTGAATTTTGTAGGACCTTTTCTAGTATATAAGTTGTAAAGTTTAGAAAATAAGTATTTGATTTCCTTTCAATTTTGTCCCACTCATAAAGATTTTATAAAGGATTAGGTTCCAGAGACTGGATACTGGATTGGCAACTCCATAACATTAATGTGCTTTTTTTTAGGCACATTCTTTTGATGCTTTAGCAGTATGTTTTGGGTCATTATCGTGCTGGAAGACCGATTTTCAATGCATTTCCTGAGGGAAGGAGGTTGTCGCCCAAGATTTCTCAGCAAATGGCCCTATCTATCCTCTCTTCGTTGCAGTGAAGTCGATCTTCCCCTTAGCAAAGAAACATCCCAGAATGTCTCTATGTCTCCATTCCCATATTTGACAGTGGGAGATGGTGTTTTGGGGGTTATACTGAGTCTTTTCCCCCGACAAATACATTTTCTTTGTTCAAATAGTGTCTCTCACTGTTAAAATAAGCCTATCATTATGGTTATACGAGTTGCGTTTGAAAATTTCGTGCACAATCCGAGAGAAAGCACTACTGGTACGTATCGAGGTAATGTTTGCATTCTTCGAAAATTATTGTCCATTCAGTGGTGTCTCCAGGATCGTATTTTTTCAAATATTAATTCTTTTTTCCAAAATTCACAGCTATTTAAAAAAATCCATTTTTTTTAGAGACAAATTTACAAAACTTAAATTTAAAATACTCCCTGCGGACGCCCCTTCACTTTCTTACAAAAAGTTATTCTTAAGTATGGATTCGATCAATCTTACTTTTGCAATATTTACTTTAAGTATGTGCAACTGTTAATTGGATAAAACATTGTTTATTAACTATTATCTTCAACAAAGCAACGTGCAATTACTAAACATCAGTAACATTAAAGTATAGTTATTGAATATTGTGTTTATTTTGTAAGTAACTCCTTTGTATAAAGACATTGAATTCCTTGAATATTGATTGTCTAAAGCACAAAAAAAAAAAGAAGAAGTCGGACAATGTTAATCTAAAAAATATAAAAGCCAATTAGACCAATATCCCAATGTGAAATCACATTTTTGTATTTGATAAGATTAAAGCTTGTTTTTGCAACAATATGTAGTTTTTTAATAACAATACTTATCTCAGTTATTTAAAAAAGTATATAAATCATCTTTTCTGATTTTCATAACAACTAGTTACCCTTCGTTTACGATAAAACTTTATGTACTCTCAATTTTAATGTACGCATCTGAGATCTTAAATCTTTCCAGAAACTACTTGATTAAGTCCTTAGCAAAACTGCAAGCAAGGTTTGTCTCGTTTTTCATTGGGAGATAACGAGAACTATGAATGCAGACTTGGCCTCATCACTAGGTCTCATAGACGTCTTATTAAGGATATAATTATGCTCCACTGAATCTTAAACAAAAAGATAAGCTTATCTCCCCACCCTGCATACAAAATAAAGACTATCTCTTCCCCGAAACGAGACTCTCCACTAACAACACCATCTACATCCCAAAACCAAAGATTGACATTTTTAAGGATATTTTTTTTAGAGATGGACTAGTCTTTGGAATACAATTCCTTTTTGCTTTTGCCAGGGAAGTGAGGCTGACCTCAAGGGATTTTAAGTCGATTCATTTTTAGTGTGACACGTATTTATATGTATATATATTACATTTGGGGTTTACTTTATTATTTTGATTGGTTTTTTTTTTTTGTGCAGTGTGACGGTATTTCAAAAATCCTCATATTTGAATTTTAAATGCATCACTTTTACTATGAATGATAGTTTTTATATTTTATAAACATTAAATATATGTGGACTTTGATAGGCTTTTAGTGTGCTCCACGATTTCCAAAAATATAGAAGAAATGGAAAGAAAAAATCAATTTAAGGGCAATATCTTAATACATTTTTGAAAGAGTGTGTATTCTTCAATCTTGAGTGTTTTTGCAAAAATAACTATTTCAGAAAAATGAACAATATTTCAAAATTATTAAATTGATTTTTTCTTTCGCCAAGTACACCTTTATGTCAGTTGAAAACAAACTAACACTGTAAAATAACTGATATAGTCTACATACATTGTGAACATGTTGAAATACATTTGAGAATTGAGTGATACTTGAGTTCAAAATTAGAAAATAAATGTTTATTTTTTCTAATACAAGGGCTGCAAAGTCCTAGGCTTCACAAATAGAGGGCGCTATTTGTTTTAAATTCACCTCATTTTCAGTTATTACTAACCTTAGTAAAGATAATTGTCAAAATTTTATCACAATCTGTTCTTTAGATTGTGAGTGAATGTTCTAGGAGTGATGCTACTTCTAAATTTTCAAAACAATGTATCAAAAAAATTTCATATTTTAATTTTACACTGCTTCTTCATGGGGAAAAATTCCGTAACATTTATAAATAATTATAATTTAAAAAAATCAATTTTACACAAAAACACACTTCTTTTTTTTTTTGTTATGACGGGGACTTTTCAGCTCAAGTGTTATGTAAGTATATATATATGCAAATATATCACTTGCAACCAAAAATTGAAGCAAATTAATATAAATGATTAATCTATAGTAATATAACAAACTATGTATATCTGTCTGTCTAAATATCTAAATGTTTAGATGTATGTATATATGAAAATGATTAACCGAATGCATTGTATATGGTGATCCATTTTGTATATCATACGCATATTTTTATCTAAGAAATAACAGTGGTGTCGTATTAATAAAATATTGCCGGTGTCTGTATATAGCATCAAACGAGTATATAGTATATATACTGTATATAGTGCTCCCTGATTTAGATCATATAAATATTTTTGATATAAAAATAAAGTAGTCGTATTAATAAAATATTGCAGGTGTGTGCATGTCTAACAGGATCACCTACTTCTATTTTTTTTATTGGTCATAATTAGTGATGGAAATCGTATGTATTTTGGGCATGTTGAAATTTTTTGTGAACAAACCGAAAATCAACATGGTAACCCTGACAATTTGTAGAACGTTTTGGAAAAGATCAGTTACAATCAGCTGAAAAAAGGGAAGAGGGGGAGAAGGAAATTAACAAGGACTTTGCCATTAATTATTTCGATATCGACCCTCAATTCTACTCCGAGTTCAACAAAGACTTACAATTATAATTCCACTACAAATCTTCAAGGTTACTCTCCCTGTCTTTTATGTGCACATACAAAGGTTCAATGAGGTTTTGAATAAAATGAAATCTATTTAGAAAAGGATGTTCACTACTCAGGAATACAATAATAACAACATCTGCGAAGGAAAAGAAAATTTCTTCTACAAATTACCTATTCCAAAATAACGGGCCAGCTAAAAAATATATTCATTATTATTCATAATTTATGTGCCTTTTAGATTTAATTTAAATTTAAACGCTAGTATGTTTAAATAAATTTTCTATGTTTTATTAGTGAATGGCTGATAAAACACTGTCAATGTGTTGCCCTTTCCATTATTTAAATCCAATTGTATCAACTAATTTTTTGATTAATTTAATATTTTTGAATAATTTCATTCAAATTCATTTCAATATGATTTCATAAAGGCAACCAATAGTTAAATATATTACTTACTATATAAAATCAGAAAATATTATTGAATTATAAGAGATAAAATATTTGGATTGACTCATACCTAGTTTTTATCGAGATCGTATACATAGTACGAGGTTTATCTTATCTAGGAGTGCACCTTTATTATTTTCAATCCGGAGTTGCATTGGTTCAAAATCACTTAGGAGGACAATAAGACATCTAACCTCTGAACAGAGCAAGCTGAGACGATTAGAAAGACCAAAGACGATTCTAAATTTTCTCAAGGCCAACAAAATTCGGGCAAAGTTTTGCTCTTTTGTGATGAAAACATTTTCAACGTTGATGCCACTGAGAATTTCCAGACAATGTTTCAGCTACAGTGAGACATATATACAGAACGAAAAATTCAATGGCCAGTACAGGCAAAGTCTACCCTCTCATTTTTGTGGAGGGAAGGAGTGGCTTAATGAAGATGCTTACATCGAACTTCTTGATAAGAAAGTGCTACCTTAGGCAGTTTGGGGACAACCTTTTTCTCTCAGTACGGAGCTCTGTGTCGCTGCGCCACTAAGATTCATGTTTTCCTAAGAGACAATTTTCTGGACTTGTGGGATCTCAACATTTGGGCGCCTCCTCCACAGACACGAACCCCTTGAACTACACTATCTTGGCATGCCTGGGGGAGAGGGTGTGTGCTATTCCTGAGAGGAGTGTCGAGGAGGCTTCCATCAAGGAGGAATGGACCAAGCTCGAGTCTGACTAAATAGTCAATGTCTGCATGGGATTTAAGCCTCGTATTGAGGAATTATTTGAGCAGAGGGCTCACAGATTGAATGAAAGTTGTGCCAAGCACTATTTTCAACTCATTTTGTAAAAAAAAATGTCTTCACAAAACCTCCCTTTTAAATTTTAATCTCGAAAAATTAACAAAATTAAAATTTATAACACTAAACTCCGTATATACTATATAGTATTTATGAATCTGATCTCCGTACAAATATGTAAAACTTATTGAATTTCCATTCACTTAATGTAGTACAATACACAATAATCTAAAATATAAATACATATATATTATTTGTAGAAATTAAGGTCTTGGAATTTCTTTCTTTGAGTGGAGGCTGTGCTTCTGAAGACTTTTTCTTTGGATGCTCTCTTTAAAAAGTATCTTAATTGTCTAAAATTTAATTCAAATAAATTTTTACTGGGGGTTCCCTTCCCTCTGTGAGTAAAGGAATTAAGCTCCATAATTAATTTTTGGATAATTTAGTTTTTACTGCTGTTCTATTTTCCTTGTCCCTTCTATTCGGGGATTTGGATCTAAAGAGTGAGACAAAACACAAAAAAATAAAATTAATTACTGAAATGTTTTTCCATTATTTTTGGTGCTCATAATTTTACAACATTCCCTTTTAATAACAAAATAACATGATTATTTTGTGTGCTCTCATTCGACGGATAAAGTTTTCATGTATGTGAATCGACTTTTTTGTTTGTATTCCAATTTCTATTTGATGAGAGAGGAATAATTGTTTATGTTTTCAAATAAAACTTTTCAATTATAATATCAAATTTAAAACACTCTTATCCAAAAATAGGCGTGAAAATCTTAAAAATATTATAATGTGCATACATTTATGGATGGCTTTAAGTGTTGATATGATCTGAAGTTATTTGTGTGTCTAAGAATTCTTTGTTAATAATGTTTTGTCATAAATTGGCCAGTTTGATACAAAATACATTTCTAAATAACTCTTACATATGTTCTGAATGAGAAGCTTAAAAATTAGGATTTTTCACAATTTATGATAAATAGAATAATATTTTGAAAGAAATTTCCATTCTCCTGTTATAAAAATACATATATATATGCTTGACTTACATACACTGTTTAATAACTTTTGATCATTCTATAACTATTCTACAATAACACTGTCCAACTGAAAAAAATGGTACAAAAACAGTATATGTTCTATTTAATAGAGTTTGATCCCTTGATTCCAAATATGGCCTTATTTTTCTGTCATAGCTTGGTGGCTTTCAGAAAAGGACATACATTTTTGTTACTTTGTAACTCAATTAGGTTAGGGTATATTCACGGTCGTTTCAGAAGATGGAAATAAATACTATGTATATGGAATTCAAAGACCATTTCTTTGTCGATGGAGTAAATTTAATTGTTATAAAGAATATGACAATGTATTTTTTAGTTTCAACTTGAAGAATGTTAATTGTTTTCTAAAGATGTTATAATTATTCTGTTATTTTTAATTGAGAATGTCTAAATAAAAAGTAATTACTTTTTTTTTTTTGGGGTGGCGGATTTTGAATTGTTTTGAAAAAAAAATCCAAAAATTAATTATTTCTCTAAACAAATTTCAATTATTTAATTTTTTAGGAAAAAAAATACAAAAATCCACTGCCATTAACAAAAATCAAATTGTTGGAAAAAAAAATTAGAAATATTATATGTTATGAAAAAAAAAATTTAAAAATCCCACAGTTTTTCACAAAAAAACTTCTAAAATTCACAACTGTACACAAAAATTAAATTTTTTGGTAAAAATTTTATAAAATTAATTTTTTTTTCAAAAACATAGCTATTGACAAAAAATTTCAAAAATTATATTTCGAATATTAATTTTTTTTAGAGAAAAAATTTCAAAAATCTTGAGCTATTCACAGCAAATAAAAATTTTTTTTCGAAAAAAATTTGAAAAATTTAATTTAATTTTTGAGAAAGGATTTTATATATAAAATTCCTTAATTTCCCCCTTGCAGACGCCCATGTTCCTGGTACAAAAAGACGAAGAGTAACATTGAGAAATTGTTGTGTGGTAATAAATGGAAGTCCTTGTTGGACTGAGAGTATAATTGATGATGGATATCTGCCTATATCATTGCTAGATATAGAGTGGGATGGGTGTTTATTTTCTTTCAATTGTTGTTGCTTCCAGCTAATCTAATGAAACGTGATAAAAGCTAAGCTTCTCTTCCCCAAAACCTTTTTAAAACTAATATTAGCCCTGATATAACCACTTATAATTAAAACCTATCCATTTTCCATACTTTTATTAAGAATATTAATTTTGGCTACTTTAAATGCAATTTGCAACACTCTCAAATCGTTGATAGAAATTGACAAATATTCGTGGAAAAATATAAAGTTAATCCTGTCTGAATTTTAGGAAACATCATTTCGCTGTATTTTGTGTTAATACTTCAACCATTCTACAAAGTATATTACATCACAGTAAAATATAAAGAATATATTTAAGAGGTCACATAATCATTTAATTTTTTTTAGTTCAACAAATAGAAGTAAGCTTCTTCTTTTAGGGTATTTATTGTGAAGAACTTCTTAGTCAGCATATTTTAAATAAAGAATGATTTTATTTATATAAAGGATTTTTAATAAATCATGCTAAGAAATAGAAAATACCATTTCTATGAAGATACTATTCAAAAGTGTCTTCTTAAGAGCATTATAATAAAAAGCTATTATTATGACATTATATATAAGATTATGTCTATTTTGTGTGGATTTATAATTATGCTTATAGGTCTCCCGTTGTCATTTCTTCATAGACTCATTTATTAGTAATAATCATAATTCATACTTTTCTTTAAGGATCACGCACAAAGCTATAATTGCCTTAGTTTATAATTTGTATATATATTTATACGAGGGCTGCCCCAAAAGTACCCGCCCTGACTAAGAAACGGCAGTAGCTGTTTAAAAAAAAAAATCACTGTATTATAATGTACACAATCTATACAACATTATTTCAAGTTTGAAGGCTCCACATTGATTAGTATTTATTAGGCAGCCATGAATAGTGAACTTTGTAAGTGAATTAGTTAAAAGTTGGTCATCGTTATATGAAACAATACTTTTATTACTTTTTTAGAAAGGCCTCAGCCTAACCCATATAAAAACTGAACTGGATTTTACTCTGAGTGAGTCTGTTCCTTCACTTACAAAAGTAAAATTTTAGCTTGCTGAGTCTAAATGAGGCCGTATGAGCTCACAAGGCAAGCATCACAATGGTCGACAATATGAAGTGACGACTCAAGAAATTGTGAAGGAAATGCACAAAGCGGCACAGATTGAGCGTTGACATAAAGTGCCCGGGCTAACATACATTGTAGGAATTTCAAACAGAGCGGTACATCGCATATTATATGAAATGATGGGCGGCATGTTTGCTCAAAGAGAACCAAGTGGACTGTTGTAAATAAGTTTCAATGGAGCATTTTGAGAAGTTTCACAGCAAAAAAAAAACATCATTTTTGGAATATTGGGTGAAAAAAATATTTTTTTAAAGTTTACAAGGCTGAAAAAAGATTGTATTTGAAAATTGAATATTTTTTTCCCCAAAAAATGTTGTGTTTTATTTTTTGGATCAGATACTTCGGGGGTCACCCCCGTATATTAACTTTCATGCATGGTTTCATCTGTCACTAATAGGGACACTCGTAGAGCACAAAACTCCACCTAAAATCATTTTCATTAGAGGTTATGGGCGATTATGCGTTTCTAACGTTTTTTGTGACTTTCACCATACAAAACTAAATAGGTTTTTACTGTTAACATATTTAATCTTTCTGCAAGTTATACGAATATCGCAATGTAAATTTTTACGTAATCCGACGTAAAAAGAGAAAACAAAGGCAAATATCTTTGACGTCACTGTTGTGTCTTGACGAAGTCAACACACGTTATGGTATAATCTTGTATTTCTATTAACCTTGTTTTTTGGAATCTTCTTATTCAGGGGTTTAGGACTAGGTGTATACTTCTGGAGCACCCCGTTCCGTTTTCTCAAAACAATTAAATTAGAAAATAAATGTTTATTTTTTCTAATACAAGGGCTGCAAAGTCCTAGGCTTCACAAATAGATGGCGTTATTTTTTTTTAAACTCACCTCATTTTCAGTTATTACTAACCTTAGTAAAGATAATTGTCAAAATTTTATCACAATCTGTTCTTTAGATTGTGAGTGAATGTTCTAGGAGTGATGCTACTTCTAAATTTTCAAAACAATGTATCAAAAAAATTTCATATTTTAATTTTACACTGCTTCTTCATGGGGAAAAATTCCGTAACATTTATAAATAATTATAGTTTAAAAAAAATCAATTTTACACAAAAACACACTTCCTTTTTTTTTTATTATGACGGGGACTTTTCTGCTCAAGTGTTATGTAAGTATATATATATGCAAATATATCCCTTGCAACCAAAAATTGAAGCAAATTAATATAAATGATTAATCTATAGTAATATAGCAAACTATGTATGTAGGTATGTCTGTCTGAATATCTCAATGTTTAGATGGATGTATATATGAAAATGATTAACCGAGTTCATTGTAAATGGTGATCCATTTTGTATATCATACGCATATTTTTATCTAAGAAATAACAGTGGTGTCGTATCAATAAAATATTGCCGGTGTCTGTATATAGCATCAAATGAGTATATAGTATATATACTGTATATAGTGCTCCCTGATTTAGATCATATAAATATTTATGATATAAAAATAAAGTAGTCGTATTAATAAAGTATTGCAGGCGTGTGCATGTCTAACAGGATCACCTACTTCTATTTTTTTTATTGGTCATAATTAGTGATGAAATCGTATGTATTTTGGGCATGTTGAAATTTTTTGTGAACAAACCGAAAATCAACATGGTAACCCTGACAATTTGTAGAACGTTTTGGAAAAGATCAGTTACAATCAGCTGAAAAAAGGGAAGAGGGGGAGAAGGAAATGAACAAGGACTTTGCCATTAATTATTTCAATATCGACCCTCAATTCTACTCCGAGTTCAACAAAGACTTACAATTATAATTCCATTACAAATCTTCAAGGTTACTCTCCCTGTCTTTTATGTGCACATACAAAGGTTCAATGAGGTTTTGAATAAAATGAAATCTATTTAGAAAAGGATGTTCACTACTCAGGAATACAATAATAACGACATCTGCGAAGGAAAAGAAAATTTCTTCTACAAATTACCTATTCCAAAATAACGGGCCAGCTAAAAAATATATTCATTATTATTCATAATTTATGTGCCTTTTAGATTTAATTTAAATTTAAACGCTAGTATGTTTAAATAAATTTTCTATGTTTTATTAGTGAATGGCTGGTTATTCGTGTCAATGTTTGCTCCTTATCTATAATTTAAATCCAATTGTATCAACTAATTTTTTGATTAATTTAATATTTATAATATTTTTAAATAATTTCATTCAAATTCATTTCAATATGATTTCATAAAGGCAACCAATAGTTAAATATATTACTTACTATATAATTGAAATAATCAGAAAATATTATTGAATTATAAGAGATAAAATATTTGGATTGACTCATACCTAGTTTTTATCGAGATCGTATACATAGTACGAGGTTATCTTATCTAGGAGTGCACGTTTATTATTTTCAATCCGGAGT